>NC_132890.1:29103579-29221079 GCF_030463535.1 Salminus brasiliensis | reverse complement strand
CATTAGGGATGAATATTAATAACACTCTAAAGTAGGTATTGTGATATACACTGATGATCAACATCACACTAAATTGGTTGTGTGGTGCTGGTACGAGTGTATCAGGAGCAGTCAAATGTTCCCACACTGTCACAATGTTTTCATCATTCCACCTGCAGTAGTGCTCAAGGGCAAGACAGTTCAGAAGCTGGGTAAGCAGTGTTAAAGCTTCTGTCCAGCATCCAGAAGGTCACTGGTTTAGTCCTGACCTGAACAGTGACCTGGTAAAGGAGCAGACAGCAGGGCTAAAGGTCTCTGCCCTCATACTGACCTTGCGCCTTACAGCCATAGCTCTAAAGCAGTAGTTTCCGGTCCAGGATGACTAAAGTTTAGCAGCAATGTCCTGCCTGTTATATCAGCATTACATAGTGCAGTTCCCGAAGCAGCAACGATAGAGATGATATTTTTTAATATTACAGGTCACTGGAGCATCAGCATGACTTTGAAGCTGGTATTTTCAGGAAAAATGCTACATAATGTTGCTTTAATCTTTAAAACTTTTAACTCATGGCATTGCTCAGTTCATATTTTATTATTAACACATTTTTTGGAAGAGGGACTTCAGACGTGTAAATCTAAAGTCCTATATATTTCCTCTCTACCTAGTTCACATGTCTACGGTAAATCTTTGCAACCCTACACCACCCCTCACCCTCCACACTGTCATCTATCATTCCTGGCTCCACTTATTAGAGGGGGGACTGGCTTCCTACCACAAAGCAGAAGACACTCAAAACTACAACCCAAAACTCTTGATTTCTCCCACATCTTTCTTGCAGTCTTCTCCCAAATCATCATAAGTTGAAGGCATGGTCTGAACTAGCAAAATGGCAATTGCGAAAGGAATGTTTTAGTTCTGGGACCAGACTGTTCAGCTCTGTTCGTCACCCGCCCCACCCTGCTGCCTCACCCCTCTAGAGAGAGAGAGAGAGAGAGAGAGAGAGAGAACAAAAAAGAGGGCAAGTCACAGAAACTAAAGTGCCAAACAGAAAATAAAGCTAGCTAGCTTATTAGTGATATGCTACAATTGCAGTCATTTGTAAGAGGCACACACTAATAAAGAAGCACATGAATATGTATATATATTTTGTAAATAACTAATGTAAGCGAGTGTTCTGTTACCGTAACTAGAATAGCTAGCTTCAGTCCTGTTACACTTCATTTCAGGATAGCATCACAGCGGGCAGCAGGGTAGTGGCTAGCCAAATCGGGCAGCACTGGGAAACAGAAAGGAAGGAAAACCATAGGGGTTAGGAAGACTGTGTCAAATCTTGGTGACTTTACACAGCCGAAGAGTTCTGCTATGAGTTGTTTTTCTGCCAGAGTTTATTCTTAGCCGTGCCCATATTCAATTCAGTTCAGTTCAGTTCAGTTTAGTTTAGTTTCCACAGCAGGAGAGCCTGGACCAGGGGGTAGGTAAGCAGCAGCACCCAACCGTATGGTAGGTTGTGTATCATTTGAACAATTGGCTACACTGCCCCAATGATTTCCAGTGTTACTGCTCGAACATATTCAGAGAACATGCACAAATACAGAAGGACAGAAGGATCCATCTTTATATATTTTAACACCACAGGCTTTAACAGCCTTAATTATTAGCATGGCAGCCAGCCTCCTTTTTGTTTTTTTCTTGAAAGGAGCAATGGCAAGAATTGTGGTGCTATGCCACTGAATACAGCTGATCACAGAGGCCTTGGAAAAGAGGGGAGTTCAAAAATCTGAAATAAACTTTAAGGTCACGGACAGTGAACAACAAAGTTGCTAATAAACTGCTAATTATTCTGGTCCTCTTCTGCAGCAGCATACAACATATTGATAATTAGCCCTAACAATGCACTGCAAACCCTCGCTGAATGTTTACAGCTTTCCTAAAACCATAGTAACACACACACACACACACACACACACACACACACACTTATAGTAAAAAAATCATCTTCTCTAAACTAGAAAACAATAAATAAGGGGTTTCCTGAAACCCCACAGACTCATTACAGCCTGAAATACAGCAATCATACACTCTTTTGAGAATAAAGCACACTATACACACACTAAAATAAATAGATCTTACTGATAAACATCAGTTTGACATTGTAGTGTTAGTCATTACTAACAACATCATTTAGTTTCAAGTGTGTTTGTGCGCCTTCATAATTACAGTGTTTTATCTCCTAGATCAGGGCATATACTGAACATACAGTATTGTAGATAATGGTCTGTGTAGGTGCAGTGAAAGATCTGTCATTTTTAAAGCTGGGAATGTTTTTTTTTTTTTAGCACATTTGGTTTTTCTCTGTGTTGTTATGCTAATGTCATTTTACTGCACTGATGAAAGCCATCAGAGCTGCTTCTCACACACTGCACTTAATTTCACACTCTTACATCTTAGGTCATCCCTGTGGTCGCTACCTTTATATTATGCACATTGCTATAACAGATTGCCACACTTCCAGGTGTGATTTCCTGGATTGGTCAGGATTTCTGTTGAGGAAAAAAGGTCATATTTTAGAATTTCTTTTTTTCTAAATTTTATGTCTGATTTTTTCTCATTTTCTCTCCAATTTGGATCACCAATTACCCATCACATACATATTCTCCTCACATCACATGCGATGCTCCTGACACACCAATCTGATTGCATTCAGACATATGCCTCCTTCGACACATACACAGCCAGCCAGTGAGCTTGTGAAAAAGTGCTGTGTACCAGGCTCTAATGCATCGGCCAGCAGACCTCAGTGCCGGCCAGCATTGCACTGGAGTGAGAGATGGCTTTTGTTCATAGTTGTAGTAATTATATGAGCAGTATACCATGTTAACACCTGTCACGTTAGCTCAAACCTGTGGAGTACGCCTGATAGTTGGGTTGGATGCAGGTCAGACCACATTCTCTCTACAAATGAACCACCCCAGAGTTCATATGAGACCAGACTGAGAGTGTCTTGGTGTGGTTGTTTTGGTCCTCACCAAAGTGCAATTACTTTATTCACACCTGCCCAAACAAACCGAACCAAGGGGGGAAACGAACCAAGACTGAGATTTAACCAGACTAAAAAGTGCAGCTGTGAAAACGCTGTAACTGCTACTTTTGTTATTCAGCTAACAGACATCTGCGCTGGCTAGCATTGTGCAGAGTGATGGGAAAGAGGGAGGATCATCCCACCCACCTACCCAGAGGGAGCGAGGCCAGTTATGCTCTCAGAGTCACCTCCTAGTCACCGGGGATCGAGCGAATGAGCTCCCGATGATAAGGCTAACACTTAGACGGCTTTCTTTCTGCTGTACTTACATGCATAAAAAATACACTGCTTGCCATTGACTTAAATGACAGTGATGTGCTGATGGACAGCAGTCACCGATGCCTGTTAACTAAATGGAGGAGAAACTAATCACTGCTGTCAACTCACATCCAGAAATACACAATCCAGCTCTAAAGATACATCAGAACAGTGACAGGTCTGATTAAAACTCACACACAACGTTTTTTCCTGCCTTTGATGGGAAGATCAGCAGCCGCTCAGCTGCTGCTTATCAGCCTTCATGTTTGAACAGGATTCCCGCTCGCTTCCATCTCTGCCCACAACAAACCAGCAGCTCATATATATGTGTGTATATTTTCACGCATATTAAATCTGTCCCAGACTGCTACTCAACTCGGGTGCCCTTTTGTTTCTTTATGCATTCCCTATGTAGTTTAAGCTCCATCTTTTCAGCCATTTATATGCAATGCCTGCCTGGCTAGCGCAGACTCTTTTCTGTTTGTCTTAGAAAGAATGGATTTTAAGTCGCTGAATTTCAACAAGAGCCTGTGAAGCTAACAGTCAACAGTGCAGCTGAGTGATGTGACAAGTTCAGCTCTGCTCAGCTTCATGCAAATGAGTGGTGATGTGGTCTGGAGATAACTAATAATAAAAGATGCTCTAACATCACATGAAACATGCTGCACTGACCACAGCTCCTCTCTGACATGTGTTCCGTTTACATGAACATGAGAGAGAGTGCAATTGTTCTTGCTTTCTCCAGAGTAGGGAAACAGCACTCTCTCCCCACATCACTACAGTGCCATGCTGCCAATGCATCAGAACCGGGGACCTGACGCTTTCCTCCAACTGCGTTGGTTTGGAAAAAGAGGCAATTGCTGGCTGCGCACCTTCAGGGGGGCAGGATATGTATAGGCTGGGTAATTGATGATACAAATTTGGGGAGAAAATCAGTAAAAATCAGAAACACCTAAATAAAAGAATCAGCAGGTGTCCCAATACTTTTCAGTATAGTATTTGTGTGTAATAAAGTTAAATTCGTCTCGCTGCCAAGATGTAATTATTGGCTGGTCATGTTTTAACCGACGCTTGAAAATGCACTGAATGATTTCATGGAGTCTGGTCATGCAGAACGGGGTGGAATGAGGAGGAGGACATGTTCACTGCTGCTTATTTTTTTTAATTGATTGAAAATGGCCAGAAAGTTTTCACAACAAATACTTGCTATTATATTACAAACAATTTGAATGTTTTCACTGCAGCTGGCTACGAGTGAATGGGACAAACTGAAGCAGTGCTATGCTCTCATAAAGAAAAGGGGCTCTTCAAGGGCTCTTTAGTAAAGGATTCTGTACTGAACCATGACAAACCAAAGCACCATTTGCATACTTAAGGGGTTCTTTGCCTTGTTAAAGTGTTCTTCAGATAAATGGTTCTAAAAACCACCAAAAATTAACGTTTGATCGCTGACCCCAGATACAGTCACAGCCAAGACATGGCTGACATCTGACATGTGCCAGGCTAACTTGCTACCAAACACCCATCTCATCTCTGTAAACACACTCTCAGTCTTCCTCTAAATCTGTCTTTCGAAACACGCTCAGATCTTCAGACAGTTGATGAGGTTTCGAACATTCGATAAGCACAAAAATAGACCCTCCACGGGTAGATAAACTTCTCCACAGAGCTGAATTGTGGGGCAGCTATTCTGAGTAACCATTCTAATTTTAGCTTCAGTGTATGCCAAGCTGTTCTACTAGATGGTGACAGACCAGCGTTAGTCCAGTGTTAGTTAGCAACTTAAGCCTAGCATCTCCCATTGTAAAGTAAAGTAGAACACTAGCAACACAGATGTGAAACATGTCTTGACTGGGGGCTTCCTGGTCTAATGCGCTTCAATTATGGCCTGGGGCTCACGAGCCTAGCTGCTTTGCCACCAGCGGCCAGAGACTGAGAGTGCACAATTGGCCAAGCTTAATCCGGGTGGGTAGATGGCGCTCTCTCTTCTCTCATCACTCTTAAAGCGATGTTTGCCGGTGTTGTGACACATCCTATTCCCTCGAATGCTCCATTGGTTAAAATCGTGCATGTGATTAATTGTCCATCTTCACGTGGCTGTCATACTTATATGCCAGATTAAAATGTATCGAAGGATATTTCGTTTTTTATCTAGATAAAGTTTTGCTATTTAACTTTTAACATTTATTAAATGTTAAACACTTATTAGTAAGTTATATAATATTGTTGTTACGCAGGCATATAAAGCTGATACCAACTGGTAAAGCTAGTGCACATGCACATGCTATCCACTATCAAGCTAACCTTGTGCAAGATCAGCAAATAATTGATGTCCAAATAAAATAATAAAGTGATAAAAAAACAACTACCACTAGATAAAACACACTGTGAAGGGGGCATGCTGGCTACATCGGCTGGCTAACATTTTGGGTCCTAAACGGTCCTTCTGTAAGATGTCAGAGGGGATAAGATGTGTCCAGGGGGAAAGGATGTGTCCCGACACCGGCACAGGCGTCTGTCAGCTAGTGTGGCTGAGCTGGGGACCCGACACTTTCCTCCAAGTGTGGCGCCTGTCTGGCAATGCCCCATCGGTGGCAGTTAGAAAAGAGGTCAGTGGCTGGATTCACTTGTATTGGAGGAGACATGTGGTAGTCCTTACCCTCCTAGTTTCGGGAGCATTGCGAGTGCTGGGGGAGCTATGAGGGGGGGGGGGGGGGGGGGTTAACTGGCAGAACCAATATAGGAGAAAAAGGAAGGGAGGGACAATCTTAACTGATTGACCGTATCTTGGGTCAGTGATCAATCATGGTAATTAGATTTTTTTGCCACATTGTTGGATAGGCCTACGAAGATGGGTGGCACTGAACTGTTGAACTATTTATGCACACTGGCAAATTTGCTGTGTGTGTATGTGTGCTTGCGCGTGAGTGAAATGAGATTTTTCACATGAGTAAAAGGATGGACTGTCTGCCGAGAGGAAGCTGAATGATGAGCGTGTGTCAGTCTCCACCTCCTTCAGACACAATAAAGCAGATAAAAGGGTTGTATGAAAATGTTTATATGAAATAACAGAAAGGCGCTCTTTCATTGTGGCTCTGGTGTTTTCTGATGGATTCTGATAAGACACTTTGCTCAGATGCTTTTTCCCCGCTCCCCCGCTGTGCTGGGGGTTTTGTTCTGGTGGTTGTGGGTCGCAAAGCTCTTTAAAATGGGGACGTATTGGGAATCTGCTCCTCTAGATTGTATTCAAAGCTCGTCTATCAGATGGAAAACAGGTTGTTTCGCATCTCCTGAGTAAATATTAAAACGTGCCCCTCCACAAACAGGCGGCAGACGAGGGGGAAAATTGAGTTATCGAGTTTTTCTGCCTGATAGGAATTCAGCGCAGGCCGTATTTCTACTGCAGCGAGATTCACCCCCCCGCAAAAACATCCTCATAAATTTCTGATTATAAGAACATTTGGCAAGCAGAAATTAGTTTCTTTTGAAAATCGATGGTGTCTCGTACAAGCTGAAAAATAACACGTCCCGGGTGAGAGAGAGAGGGGGAGAGAGAGTGTGGCCTTTTCGCTTTATGGCAGTTTGTCTTTGTCACTTGGTGGAGTGTATTGATCTGAGGTTTGGGTTGGGTTCTGCCATACACAACAACACGCATCAGATGTTATATACACTGAGTGTTATAGCGTGTAGTGTGTGTTTGTGTGTGTGTGTGTGTGTCGTAGCAGCCAGGTGGTCAGCAGCATTCTTGCAAACTGGAAAAAGGAAAGGGTGGAGGGTTCTTTAAGGGTTCTAATTGCTATGGAATCCAGTGGGTTCTAAGTACAAGTCAAAGAACCCTTTTCAGTATTATATATAACCAAGAGTGTGCAAGGTTCTATATAGACAGATGTGGATTATTAAAGGGTTCTTTAGTAAATATAATGGTTCTATATAGACAGATGTGGATTTTTAAAGGGTTCTTTAGTAAATATAATGGTTTTATATAGACAGATGTGGATTATGAAAGGGTTCTTCAGTGAAGATAATGGTTCTATAAAGACAGATGTGGATTAATAAATAAATAATAAAAAAAAAAGAATTCTTGTAGATAGTTCCATAGAAATAAATTGATTTATTAAATTTACTTTTTTTAATTGGTTGTATATACACTGTGTGGACAAAAGTATTGGAACACCTGTTAATTCATTGTATTTTTTCCCCCAAAATCAAGTATATAAAAAAAAGAATTTATCCTGCATTTGTCTCTGTCTGTTTCTACTTTCTACTTTCTACCAGATTCTGGAGCGCTGCTGTGAAGATTTATTACCCCTTTAGCCTACATTAGACATGTGCCAATAGGTTAGTGTGAAAAATATGATATGTGTAATAATATGAATATCTGCAAAACAGCGCCACCAATGGATGGGAGTTCCTTTTATGAATCATAAAATATGTATGAAATATCTTTGTGCAATTTCTATAAATGTCTTCTGGTCCACAGGTATTTAAGCACTTCGAGCCAATCGGAAAGGGTGTGATTCATTTAGAGGTAAAACGGGCAGATGCACGCCAGTTCTCTCTCCACGTCAGCGCGAAATAAAGTTAAGGACATGTTTCTGCAGGAATACAGCGGGACGTTTCAGCAGTAATGTGTCTGAGTTGCATCATGATCGAGTTTTGTGGAGCGCAGTGCGTAAAGAGCAGATTCAGTCCTTCTAAAATAACTGCCCGCTGTGGTCAGAGGCGCTTAAAACATATAATGGAGTGAGAGAGAATGACGCAAAATCCCAGCATGCCTGGCAAGATGCCCAACACCATCTCTCACACCCACTCATACATGCACTCTCTCTCCCTCTCTCTCTGACTCTCATGTCATTTAATTATTTTTTTTTCTTCATTGGCATGACAGAGCTAACATTTCCATAATCATAACTGTAATAATATATATGCATACTTTTGGTATTATTTGGGTGGTGGGTCATTCTCAGCACTGCAGTGACACTGACGAGGTGGTGATGTGTTAGTGTGGGTTGTATGAGTGGATCAGACACAGCAGTGCTGCTGGAGCTTTTAAACAACTTAGCATCGCTGCTGGACTGAGAATAGTCCACCAACCAGACATATCCAGCCAGCAGCGTCCTGTGGGCAGCAGCGTTCTGTGACCACTGATCAAGGACTAGAGGATGACCAACACAAACTGTGCTGCAACCAATGATCTTCTGTCTGACTTTACATCTACAAGCCGGACCAACTTGGTAGGAGTATCTAATAGCGTGGACAGTGAGTGGACACAGTGTTTAAAAACTCCAGCAGCACTTCTGTGTCTGATCCACTCGTACCAGTGCCACACTCACACTAACACACCACCGCTGTGTCAGTGTCGCTGCAGTGCTGAGAATGACCCACCACCCAAATAACAACTACCTGCTCTGTGGTGGTCCTGTGGGGTCCTAACCATTGACGCACAGGGTGAAAGGAGGCTAACAAAGTATGCAGAGAAAAAGATTTTAGAAAATATTGAACTACCCAGTGCTCCTGTATGCTAAGAGTAGAAACAAGGAGGTGGTTTAAATGTTATGGCTGATTGATGTATACTTTTTCTCTCAGAACAGCCTCAATTTGTCTTGGCATGGATTCCACAAGATGTTGGAAACAGTCCTTTGAGATTTTGCTCCATGTTGACATGACTGCATCCCACAGTGCAGTGGAGGCTCAGCGGTTAGAGCTCCGGGCTATTGAAGATAGGGTTGCAGGTCCCTTGCAAGGCCCTTCACCCTCTCTGCTCCCTGGGTGCTGGGGCTGGCTGCCCACCGTTCTGTGTGTGTGTGCTCACTGACCCTAGTTCATGTGTGTGTTTACTACCACAGATGGATCAAATGTGGAGGACACATTTCGCTGTGCATAGTACAGTGATAACTATGTGCACCTTTACATGTGGTGCATCATCATGCTGGAAGTGGCCGTCAGAAGATGGGTAAATTGTGTCCAGAAAGGGAAGCACATGGTCAGCAGCACTACTGAGTGAAGCTATGGCACTTAAGCGATGACTGATTGGTATTAGCAAGCCCAAAGTGTACCAAGAAAACCTTCCCCACACCCGTACACCATCTCCACCCACCTGCACTGTTGTTATTATAGATGGTAAGGCGGTGGTGGGGTGTAGCAGGCCAAATGTGTCATTGTAGCAGTTCTACAAAGTATTGTCATGTTTCTGTTTTCATGCTCTCCAAGGCTAGCGTTAGCCAATGGGCTATTAACTCGCTAACCTCCCTTTGGTGCTTGCGAGCTGCCCTTCTTGGAACATATGGGAAAGTGGAATGGGTAAACAACAATGGGTGTATTGTTCGGACTCTATAGTCAACATGTTGCTCAAAGAAATGGACAATAACAGAGCTTCTAGATCCAGCATCCGAACTACGCTAAACGGTTCAGTGCTGCAGCCTGCGACATGTCTCTCAAAGAGCTCACTTGCTGCACTACGTGCATAAGAATAAGAACAGGGTGCTGGCCATTGATTGGCTACTACAGTCAGTAGCGCTTTGCATCTCCACTACTGTACCAACAAATGGACGAATAAACCTTATTAAAAAAGAGAGAAATTCAGTCTTTTTGCACATGCCACATTGCATGTTGTATGACTGTACACTGAGAGAAGCACCTTCCTCTCTGTAGTCTGTTTTCTTCTGCACCCTTTCTGTATAATTCATCAGCTTCTGAATGAACACACACACACAGTGATGTATCGAATCTATTTGATTCAAAAGTGTACATCATTTCCACATGAATAAAATATTTTACATCATCACAGCTTTTAATAGTGCAGATGTAGCATGTTTTATTCATGTGGAAATGATGCACACATTCGAATCAAATAGATTCACTGGTTGTTTGAGGACCCTACGATTTCCGATATAGATAAAAACACAGAAACATGCTGAGCTTGGAGATTTGGGGGAGATTATTACACGTCACGGACAGTAATTGTCCATCTTTTCCATTAACGTGTTGTTTTAGTGAATAAGCACGTAGTGAAAGTTATGGTTTGCTAAGGTTTTCATTATTCATGTAATCACAGATGTGCCAACCTTGTCCTGCTCCAGCTCCCTACAGTTAAACAGAGACGGTTTGGTGAGGCTTCCTTCTGGTTTTATGCTCCAAAGCTCTGGAACACTTCCATTAGAGAGTCAGCATCTTTAAACTGCTTCAAAACACATCTGTTTACTTCAGCTTTTAATTCATTACACTTCTATTTTTGTCTTTTTTTTCAGGCGGCACGGTGGCACAGCAGGTTAGTGTGTGTGCCGCACAGCTTCAGGGAGGGGGGCCTAAGGTTTCCTCTTTTCCTCTAGGTACTCCAGTTTCCTCCCAGCTCTCAAAAACACATGTGGTGTGTGAATCTGCTATGCTAAATGGTTCCCACTAGGGATGTTATGAGAACCGATACTTTGGTGCCAAGTCGATACCAGAATTCGGCTTGTTTTCTATGGTACTGAAGGTACTGAAACTACCGCAGCCATCATAGATAAGCAAGATCGAGATTTCTCTGGAACTGATAGTTGCAGCATAATGAGCCAACACATGTAGTTGATGTCAGATGCAAAGGGAAGAAAAAGAACTCTATAGCAATGTGTGCTTCGCTAAGGGCAGGTGAAGCAAGAGAACCACTGCCACTCATGGATTTAAGTATCTCTAGAATCTAAGCAAATCTTTATCAGTAACACTGAGAAATATATTTGCAACAACAAAAAATATTGGTCCAGGATCCATATTTTTGCAACTTTTCAGGGTATTTTTTGTGTTTGTGTTTTATTCATGAATATTCAAGTCAACCAGCTGGTTGACTTGCCCAGTTAGGGTATTTCTGGGTATGAATTAACATGTTTTACAGAACAGTCACTGTAATACAATAGAACTAGAATATAATGAGGTTTACTACGCTAAATAAGACATGGACAAATATGTCCAACTCTTCAATTACAGCCTCGTACACATATGAGAGTAAAATGTAATGTTTAAAGTAATGCAATGTCTGAATCAATCTCTGTGCCATCTGGCGTCCTCTAGTCGTCATTAATAGACATGATCCTCAGCTGCTGCATTTTTCAGAAAACTATCCTAGAGAGTTCATCTATGAGCTTATTTTGGCTTCTTTCTTTGGTTCTAAACCAGCTCTGAACGGCGGATTCAGAACCAAGGAGGAGGCTAATGCTAACATACACTAAGATATGTGATTGCAGAGCTGTACTGGGAGGAACTGGGAGCTGAATGGTCAGGTAGGTTTTGGTAAGATATTAAACACTATAGAGTTTAAAGTAGATCAGTCTAGAATTCAGTCTGATTATAGAAACTGTTGCTAAAGAAGATTGTATTGGTGTTCAATAACAGCACGTCTTAATGTCTTAAGTTATGGGGCTGTATTGTTTATGGAAGTACAAAGATCAGATCGGATTGGAATTGGCAGGGCATTAAATAGCTAGCATTAAAAGATTCAAAATGAATAAGGTGGTAAAAAACCTTGATCAGGGACATCAATAATTTAAAGCTACCTAGGTAGAGCTAGGTTATCTATAGCTATTCAGTGCCCAGTGTTCAATGCACAAAGACTTAGCTATGATGGCTATGGTAGAAATGATGAGTATTACTAGCTCATATCTCATTAAGTAAAGAGTAAACGGCTTTACGGATATGTCAGTGTGAATGTAAAATGGGCAGCAATAAAACTGGCGATATGATCTTGTGCAGTGTTTCTGCTGAGATAACGTTAGTGTCTAGTTCTGTTTACCCTCACTGGGCATCTAGTCCAACTGAGCAATTACACATTCTATTCAGGGTAACATAGAGGGACATTTTAATTGTCATGTTTCTGCCACTCATAAAAAATAAAATTGCTAGTGGCTGTGGAAAATAAACATAACAACACTACCACCCAGTGGATACAATCAGCATTACACACTATTCAATGAGGGGAATAGGGGAAACAGCCAAAGATGTTTTTTGCAGAATTTACACAAGCTGACTATGGCAAGTTGTCTAAAAAAGGTTGACAATGCCTCTTAAAGGGTTAAAGGTTCTTCACCCTCACATCGCTATTACAAATATTCTTCTATGGCATTGCTCAAAGAAAAGTCCTTTCCAAGCACCTTTTTTTTTAAAGAGTGTAGTGGATGGTTGTTTGTGCTACACTGTGATGGACTGGGGCCTTGGCCAGGAACTATTCCTGCTTTTTTTAAATAAAGGATAATGGAGATATTAGGGATTCATTCTGACAGTGATAACATATCCAAGAACATGTTTAACCCCTTAAACAGACAGAACTGCATACCATCAACATATGGAGCAGAGTGGCAGGCAAGAGAATGACCAGAATGTCCTGCCACTGCTGGTAGACCTGTATGACCGTACGCTTCAACACACCTGCAGATTCAGCTACTTCCTTCACTCTGTGGCTTTCGCCACATCCAAAAGTAATCACCCCTTTTTGCCTATCATTAACATCTTCTCAAACTATGAATCCCATCACACACCCCACAGGTATTTATAGCCTGATCATCCTCATGCAGCGCCATCTGCAGGAGCCTGAAGTTACTACTACCTTAAGGTGGTTCTTATAGAACCTTTTTAGAAGTCCCTGTTTTTATTGGGAGTGGACAGTAAACTAGACTGAACATTTATTGCTGTCATTTTTTTTTTCAATAAAATGTTTCAGTATTGATAAAAATGACAGTTTCACAGTTGTTCTTGTAAATGTAAGACTTTAACTCCCACTTGTTTTGAACAAAATAATAAAAAGAACTGACTGTGAAAAATCTGAGAAAACTGAAAGTGGGAGAAGCAGATCTCAGACTAGACAAAGGAAAAGTTGTGTGTTTGGAGAGTTAGACGGGGGACTGAGTGTCTTTTTGGTATTCTGCTGCTGTAGAAGCATTCAAACTTAAACACACACAGAATTCCTAGTGTATGTGTGTGTGTGTGTGTGTGTGTGTGTGTGTGTGTGTGTGTGTAACCCGAGTCTACAGATTAGTCTTACAAACCCTGACCTGCAGCAGAAGGATTAAACTACTAACGTTTACTGACCCCCATTTTCACATGGCCTGTGTGTGTGAGTATGTGTGTGAGTGTGTGTGTGTGTGTGTGTGTGTGTGTGTGTGTGAGTGTGTGTATGTGTGTCAGTGTGTGTGTGTGTGTAAGTGCCTGGGAACATGCTAAACTAAATTAGCCTTGATGCTTCACAGATGGAAGGAATGAATAGTTAAGAGAAACAGTACTGAAGCACAACACACACACATACACACACACACACACTGATCTGTCACCAACATCTACTTAAAATTAGGACTACTAAGCAGGCTATTATTACTATTATTATTGTGTGTGTGTGTGTGTGTGTGTGTGTGTGTTCTGTCTGTCTGTCTTTTTGCTGTCTCTCGTTATCACTTTATATATTTCACTTGACTTTTTTCCATACACACACACCCATACACCCATACACACACACATACATACACACTAATAGCAGGGCAGGGCAGTGGACTGTGTTTCTGTCCGTCAGATGAAAAGGCTCATGGTCAGAGCTGTAAAAGTCAAATTCTCTGAGCTGGAGCTTCAGGAAAGACAGCACTTACTTCAGGAAAACACAGATGGCAAATGAAGGAAGAGGAGCTTCTGCAGCTCAGGGATTGGAGGAGACCTTTCAGAACCCTCTGCACAGCAGAACCTCAGATCAACTGAAAATTTCACCTTTCTTACCTAAATGTTGACATGTGGAGAGAATATCTAATAACTGTCTTTAGAATATCATCATAACAACATACAGCCTCTTCCACAAACGTCCAACTGGATAGCAGATGTAAGCAGAACTGCATTCTAGATATGAGCGTTAGAATGTCATACTGGATATAATTTTTAGAACTTCATACTGAATGTTAATGTTTATAGAGCTTTATACTGAATGTTAATGTTTATAGAGCTTCATACTGGATGTTAATGTTCATAGAGCTTCATACTGGATGTTACTGTTTATAGAGCTTCATACTGGATGTTAATGTTTATAGAGCTTCATACTGGATGTTAATGTTTATAGAGCTTCATACTAGATATAAACGTTAAAACGTCATACTGGATATAAATGTTAGAACGTCATACTGGATGTTAATATTTATAGAGCTTCATACTCAATGTTAATGTTTATAGAGCTTCATACTGGATATATGCATGTTAGAACTTCATACTGGATATAAATGTTGTTAGAATGTCATGATATTAAATGTGTGTTCAGCATTCTTTTGACAGATTTTGATAGTAGCTTCAGTGCTGCTAGCTAAGTTAGCATCGTATTCCACACAGCTAGCTGCTGTAGCAGGGCTGAAGTCACATTTTCCCAACGTTTGTTCATTTGAAATTTGATATCAATAAACCTGACTGGACTGTAGTGGCCCCCTCTGACCCCCTGTAGATCCCCTGCTGCTGTTAAGTGAGTGTTCTGCAGCTGAAATAAACCAGAACACAATGCAGATTTACTGCCCACTGCACACACTGTTACAAATCACTCTACACACACACACACACACACACACTAAACCTAAACCCCACAAAGTTTTGAGAGTGTGTTTTGGGTTTTGGGGGAATAGGGGTCATAGTTATAGCAGTGTGAGTCAAGGTCAGAACACTGTTTTCTTTTAAACTCTCTATACCCAACACACACACACACACACACACACACACACACACACACACACACACACACACACACGCACATACACTAGCTGCTTGATTTAAAAGCACACTGGTAAAAAAATGAACTGTCAACAAAACTATATATTAATATAACCTATATACTTCCTGTTCAGTAATAATAATAATAATAATAATAATAATAATGTCATACATTACACCACATACTGATGACACAGAACACTGCAAACACCGCATCACACACTGCAAACACCACAGCACACACTGCAAGTGATATGGCAAACCCTACACCACAGCACACACTGCAGACACTACAGGACACACTGTAAACACCACATTCACAGCATGGGGAGAGAGACACTGTACGAGCTTCAGCTCTACCAAAGGAAAAATAGAATGATTTAAAGGATAAAACAGAAGGATCCGTCTCCGAGGAGCTCCCTCAGAACACACTCCGGGCCTAAAGCTTCAGACACACATGTGCACACGCACACACACATACACACACACACACACACACACAGGGGCTTGTAGGATCAGTGAAAGGGAGAGTGGAGGGTTTTTCCTGTAGATTCAGTTTCTCCTGATTTCCTCTCTGGGGGTTTGATGCTGTTTGAGCGAGCGACAGAATCAGAGGGGGGACTGAGGGGTTGAAAGACCGGACCGGAGACATCTGGAGAAGTGGAGGGGGAGATAAAGAAGTGGAAAAAGAGAGAGAGAGAGAGAGAGGAAGTGTGACAGAACTATAAATTGAGGAAGACATAGAGAGGCTTCAAAACTGTACAAGTTAAAACCCTTTGTTTTGTTTGGTTCAATAAACTTATAAACCGTTAAAACAGACATTCTGTTCACACTGTGTATTTTTCAGCTTCAGGATAAAAAACATATTGAACAGAACATGATATAGAAGTCTACAACATCTACAACATCTACACCTAGTAGCAGATGTTTGAGTGTTTAGTGTGTCCACCCTTTACTTTTACGGCATCAGCTCTGCCTGCAGATTCCAAGTTCAGTCTTACAGCCACCCAAATATTCCCAAACATACTCAATGATGCCGGAGTCTGGACAGAGGCGCCACTTGCCACCAGGCAAGGCAGGCAACCGCTTGGGGCCCCAGGGCAGTAGAATCCCCAGAGGACTGACAAACTTTAAACAACGGCAGTGGCAGTGTGCAAAGTTTGCAATGACAGTAGAAGGGACCAGACCTCCATAAGGGGGCCCTGCCTGACTCCATTCAGTCCCGTTGTAAGAATGGCGTGCATGAAAAATAAAGAGGGGTTAACTTATCCTTCTGGGAGTGATAAAAAAATGAATAAATGAATATTGAAGTGCTGCTAGTCTAGCGTTAACGGTGGGGGAGAAACATTTGACTAGCATAACTTCCACTAGCATCACGCTATTTATTTTGTTTACTTTGACGTTTAACATTAGTTAACCTAGCTAGCAAAGCAGCCTAGTGTTTCCAGATGCCAATAATTCTGGACAAGTCTAAGCTCCTCTAAATATCTGTAGTGTAGCTTGTTCTGCGTGCTCGGTAAGTTTGGTCAAGTGTGAAAGCTGTTTTCCAGTTCGGGAGCGGTCCACAGCACCTGGTCCTCTGGTCCTCCTGAAATCAGTGGTCTGGGGTTCACCTCTAGTGAACTCTGGATGTGGTCGACTGCAGGTGTGGAAGCTATCCACTCCCAGGGCTGTGTGTGAGCCTGTATGATTCATATGGTTCATTTTTTTAGCATGTGACTGCTTTGACTTATCACCTGCATGGCTGAAAACCTTCTCCTACGAGAACGGCTCCTTGTTTGCAGGTGTTCCTGCCAGGTGAAATGCCATGACTCCAGAAATCGCTGTTCTTCGCTGCTCAAGTGTTTGTATTGGACACATTTCTGGCAACAGCAGCAAAACAGAAGGATAAGGTGCCCCCTCCTAAATGCTTTTTTTGGTGTCAGATTACTTATAACATAATGGTGATGAATACTGGTTGGATGGGTTCCCTGTGAATGTTTATTCTTATTCTAAAAATCGTCATTGGGTCTGGACTCTGGGATGGTGAGTCTGATGTTTTGAGAACAGCAGTAGCTGTTTGGATTTTTCTGCCTAGTTTTTCTCAGTAAGAGTTTCTTGATCAGCTTCACATCCTCCCAAAGGAAAGCTGTTTTTCTTATCTTTGTTCAAGGAGAAATAAAGAACATCTCAATATTGAAACCCCCAACCACCCCCACCTTAGGAGAACAGAGGACATCAATGTCTGCGTTTAACTGTGGGGGGGTTTAGTACACAAATTAGAAAAGCATGAGATCTCCTTCTGCTCTGAGAGACTGCTGCAGGATCCCCGAGATGTAGAAGAGAGCTTTACAATAAGTGAGAAGATCTTACACTTGTTTTATTTGAGTTATATGAGTTTTATATAAGTTAGATTTTAATTGAGTTGGATTGTGATAGAATACGCATACCTTCACTATAGTAGTTTCTGCTTTTTTAATTGAGTTAGATTGGGGTACAATACCCATATGTTTACTATAGTACAGGTTAGTTTGTTAAGTTCAGTTTCTGCTCTTTTAGTTGGGTTAGATTGTAATACAGTACTCATACCTTCACTATAGTCCAGTTTCTGCTCTTTTGATTGAGTTAGATTGTGATACCTTAGGAAAATAGAAAACATCAATGTCAGCGCTTAACTGTGGGGGGTTTAGGACATAAATTAGAAAAGCATGAGATCTCCTTCTGCTCTGAGAGACAGGACCCTGAGATGTAGAAGATAGTTTTATGCCACCTGTGAGACATTACTTTAATCAAAGTGAGAAACCCACAATGTGGGTCTCACAATGTCTCATAATGACTCTAAGGGGAGATCTTAACTTGTTTGAGTCAACAATGTTTGAGTCATCTTCTCACAGTGGAAGGATGCACACAAACACATATGGATGTTTTCAGATTCGAAGCGAGAGTGAAGATCGATTTTCTCTTCTCTCTCAAAAATCAAGGGCTTAAGTGCTGTTTATCTGAAGGGGTAGTGTTGGGCTCTACCCTCTTGCAGGGGGGTAGACAGCGATTTTCTCAGTATCTGTGAATCATTTTTAAAATCTTCTATGGCGTTCTCCTTCCTTATACAAGCAGGTTATCTTCTTTTGAATAGAGTTAGAAGGCGATACAGAACCCATGCCCATACTATAGCACAGTTTCTTTAGATTGAGTTAGATTGGGGTACAGTACTCATACTTTCACTATAGTCCAGTTTCTATTCTTTTCATTGAGTTAGATTCTGATACAGTACTCATACCTTCACTACAGTACAGTTTCTGCTTGTTTAATTGAGTTAGATTGAAATACAGCAATCATACTTTACTATAGTACTGTTTCAGCTCTTTTAATTGAGTTGGAGTGTAAGACAACTCATACCTTGTCTATAGTACAGTTTTTGCACTTTTGAGTTGGACTGAGATACAGCACTCGTACTTTCACTATAGTACAGTTTCAACTCTTTTATTTAAGTTAGACTGTGATACAGTGTCTATACTTTCCCCCATGCTGTCTGTTATTGTCACATCCTGTAGTAATGAACCGGACACAATTCCTGGTTCAGCACTGAACAAGTAATAACAAGGAGCTGCATCAAAATTAATGTGACAAAGATATTCTCTCTCTTTCTTTCTCTCTCTCTCTCTCTCTCTCTCTCTCTCTCTCTCTCTCTCTTTCCCTCTTTCTCCCTCTCTGCTCTATAAAAACCTTCATGGGCCAGTTGAGTCCTAAAGGGCAGTAAAGTCTGCATTAAAATTTACAGCAGATCTGAACCAGTAGAGTACACAGCTGGAATACATTAGTGAGAACACACACACACACACACACACACACACACACAGATTGGATTTGTGTTGTAGTGTGTGTTGGGCTATCATTCATAGCTAACTACAGGTCTACAGCTTCAGGCCCAAACACAGACCGCTTATCAATCACACACTGAGGATCAGTACTGTAACAAACACACACACACACACACACACACACACATATATATACACTAAAATGCACTATAAAACACCCTGAAACTTCTCTTGGTTCAGGATCAGGGAACACCAAGAAATGCCTCTTACTGCTAACTCATTTCAATAATTACATAATAACCAAAGCAAACTGTTCTCTAGTGAACTAACTTACAAAGTAACTTAATAACTACCAAAACCTATAACATAACCATGGTAATGGTTGTAGTATTACTATGGAAATGGGGAAAGTGGAATTGGTGTTATGCATAACATAATCATGGAATGAGTGTAGTGTTATCATGGAAATTGAAGTAGCCCAATTATAGAAATGGATGTAGCATAACCACAGAACTTGGTGCAACATATCCATGGTAATTAGCATAGTGTAATCATAGAACACAGTGTATTGTACTGTAGTTAATATGTATCTATGCAGGGACTAGACAGGACCTAATTAATAGAGATTCACATATCTTGTGATGTTGATGTGACCAGTAATTAATGAGTAGTTATTATGAAGGACACATAATTAGTAATTAGTTCTGCAGGAGATATATATGACTTAGTGTGTTAATGCAGCACTATTCATTAGTCCCTTCCTATTGTAAAGTGGTACGGGTGTAGTGTAACCATGGTAATTGGGTATATTGTGCCCATGTGGAATTAAGTGAATTGTAACCTTTGTAATCAGTGTAACACAGCTAGTAGCATAACCATGGAAATGAGTGTAGCACAACCAGGGAATAGGGAGAAAGGGTGTACTGTAACCATGTAAATTGGTGTAGTTTACCCAGGAGGTGGGTGTATCATTACCATGGAAATGTGTGCACTGTTACCATGGAATTGTGACTATGGAAATGGGTGTAATGTAACCATGCAATTGATTGTTGTGCACCAATGGAAAAGGGTGTGGTGTAACCTTAAAAACTGGTAAGCCAGCGCACCATACATGAGTGGTGTTTCAGATGTTGGTCAGTCAGACCTGGTTAGACCTGAATCAGTTACACATCTTACACACACACGTGCATGCAGACACACACCCTCGATCACTATGAAAGTGTGTGTGTTTGTATGGGGGCAAAAGCTGGACTTTAAAGAGTGTGTGCGAGGCAGCTCCGCCCTCATTCCCAGTGGAAAACACGGCTGTGCACAGGGGCCAAAAACTTTTACACACTTTCCTTTCCGCTGGGTCAGGCAGCCAGGCGGAAAATAGAAAAATAGCCCATCTGCAATATTCATCTAAATTTAACACTCAACTGAGGTCAGCACCTTTTAACACACACACACACACACACACACACACACACACCCTCTCTGTACATCCCTCACGTTCTCAGCTGATGTGTCAAGCTGAAGAGGAAACACAGCTTGCCGTGTTGCTTTTCATGTAGACGTGTGTAAGAACACACACACACACACACACACACACACACACGCAGGCATGCTCATTTAGTGTTATTAATAAGAGATGCTGAGTGGAGCACCACTTTTAATCATTAATGATCAGTGAGAGTAACAAACCCCAACACACTCTCACACACATACTCACACACACACATGGGGTGTGATCAGAATGTGTAAAGTGAAGGAGGTGAGAGGGAAGAGAGCGAAAGAGAGAGAACAGATAAATAGAGAGAAAAGGGAGAAGAATAGGAAAGACAGAATAGAAGGGAAGGAGGAGAGAGAGAGTGAGAGAGGGAGAGGGAGAGAGAGAGGGAAGTGTTTCTCTTCACACCAGATTCGTATGATTAAACTTTAATCCACAGCTTTTCTGAACAAAATGCTGCTTAGCAGATTCCATCAAATTTTCATACTAGATTAAGATGACTGCCCAGCGATGGGACTCCCCATAATCTCCCCTCACAAGCTAGGGCTTTCTAACAAATTGGCCAGTGTATAGATGTCATATGGACAAAAATATTTGGATACTTGGTCATTTTTTTGTTCCTTGGGGATATAAAAAAGGGTTTATCCTGCATTTGTTGAAATAACTCTCTACAGTCCAGATCTACTCATTTGGTAGACCCGCCCCCTTCTCTCAGACCAAACAGAGCGCCTTCATCGAGATTTTCCCGCTGGATTCCCAGTTTGTCCGTAAGTATAAAGTTTCAACAGTAAAAGTGCAGCTCCTGTAAGTTTCACTTCAACTCCACTGCTACTCCATGCAATGAACAGAAGGGGTGCTATAATTATGTACTGCAGATTACTGGTCTCTTCTAACCAAAGCTGTCAATCATTTCATTCCTAAGTGCAACCCTGCCTTCTTATGATATAGCAGAGTAAGAGTTTACAAACTGATTTCTGGGGGAAATAAAAATATCAGCACAGGGAAAGCTACCAAATTGTTAGAGTTGTGTGGGGCCCAGTGTAGTATCTTTTCATGGGCCCCAAAATCCCTTGCAGTGTCCCTGGCTGTAGCCAAGGATTGTAGAAACATGGACAGCGCAACATCCCTCAAAAGTGAAGCAACCACATGTGGAGCTCCGCCCATCCCTATATGTTTTAATGCCAAAACAGCCCTCATCTCATTTCCCCCTCTAAACTCTTTCCACCTCCAGTGTCTAATTCCAGCAGTTAGTTTTCCCTGTGCTAGTATTCTTATCCCCCCCCCCCCCCCCCCCCCCCCCATCAGTTTTTAGACCCGTACTCTGGTTTATCGTAAGATGGCGGGGTAACACTGAGGAATGAAGTGATTGACAGCTTTGCAGGACCTGCATCGTGCTCTTTCTGTTCATTACATGAAGTTGCTGTGTTGTAGAAGAACTTACCTGACAAACAAGGAATCCAGGACAAACTGGGAATCTAGATCCCAGTTTGCTTCTGCACTGTAAACTCAACATGTTTGGTCTGGGAGAAGGAGGCGGGTCTACCAACTAAGTGGCATAGTTTGTCTCCACCTTTGGAGGAGTGAAGCTGGTTACATTTCAGTTTATAATAAACAAGAAAGGTGGGATCATGTATGTAGCTGCCGTGACCCAAAAAACAAACCAAGGTCATACAGTGTGTGTGTGTGTCTGTGTGTGTTTGTTCGTGTTCTATCAGCATTTCTCTGAGGATCTGCAGAAAAGTGTAAAAATATTCTGATTGCATTCACTGAAATCATACTGTGTGAAATGGAACTATCTATGCTGATACACACACACATACACACATACACACACACATGCATTCACACACTGACACAGTTTTTGTCTTGCTGTGTGTATGTGCATGTGTGTGTGTGTGTTAGCATCTCGAGGGAAAACACATGTATATTACATCGCTGTGTCTCTCTGCAGTGCTGATTTACATGCACGCAGCACACACACACACACACACACACACAGGTGTGAGCGTACATATTCATGAGTGGTGTGGACAAGTAGCCAATAAGCTGTGTGTCAAAGCAGATTAAAGAGAATGACCTTTAACCACCTTCAGAGAAAAGGGCAGATAGAGAGAGAGAGAGAGAGAGAGAGAGAAACAGAGAGAGAGAGAGAGAGAGAGAGAGAGAGAGAGAGGTACCTCCACCCCACCCCACCACTCTTTCCTCTTTTATTGCCACTTTCTCTCTTTCCTCTCTGCTCTCCCTTCAGGGGCAGTGCCAACTTTATTTCAAACACTCACTCTCTCTCACACACACACACACACACACACGCATGACTCTGTTGGCTACTCTGTTAAAGCGTCTGATTGTAAACGGCATGGCCCTGAAAAAGCATCTCAGGAGAAGCTCCATCATGTTGTTATAAATGCAGCCGATGCTCCATCACTCCTCTCAGCAGCAGCCCAGCGTCTGCCAGCAAGACTGGAGTTAAAATCGTAGATGAAAGATAAACCCCTGCAACACCCACCCCGTACCCTCCCACTCCCACTTACTTCTGTAATTTTACAAGGAAGCTATGTTAGGTTTAGTTAGGTTTTGAAGCTTATGTACACCATTTAGCATGTAGCATGCAAGTGCATGTCTAATAACTAGCCACCTATTTGTCCCTCTGTCTGTCTGTCCATTGATTCGTCCATCTATCCATTTATTTATCTCTTCATCCATTCGTCTGTCTATCTATCTAGATCGTCTATCGGTCTGTCCAGCTGTCTATCTGTCTAATTTACTGTCCATGCATCTATCCATCCATACATACATACGTTCATCTATCTATTTGTCTTTCCATGTCTGTCTGCCTGTCAATCTGTCTGTCCATCCGTCCACCTGTATTTGAATTTCTGTCTGCTTGACCATTCACACGTCTTTCAGTCTGTCTGTCCATCCATCCGTCCCTCTGACTTTGGCTGTCTGTCCATCTTTGTCTGTCTATCTTTCCATCCAGACACCTTCTGTCTGTCTGTCTGTCTGTCTGTCTGTGTGTGTAAGATAGGTACAGAAAGTAAAGGCAGTGAACTGTCCGTGGTTCCTTGATGAAGCTTTAGATTTTCTCAGACAAACTCTGGCAAGAGCTCCATTTTCCAGCTCCGTGCGGGTGACACCCGTATGTTCACACATCCATAATCCAGTCAGCCAAACTGCACAAGTGGAACGGAAGTGGAAGCTCGAGAGATTCAGCTCTGATTTATTTCTTTATTTCTTTAAACCGGGCTACATTTATTTACTCTTACAACTCATTAAAGCTCCATCTATTAATCCTGCCTTTATTACACCGGCTCAGCAGCCTCAACACCCCCACTAATTCAGAGCTTATGGATGCGTGAGCGCTGAACATTAGCAAGCCTTGATTTTTCATTCTCACACACACTCTCAGGCACACACTCACTCTCACACACACTGAAATGTCATGTTTGTAATTATCCTGAGGGGTTTCAGTCCTCTAGACAGAAGCAGTAATGAAATGGCTGTGGTATAAAATGAGGCGGGATGGTGGTAGTGGTGTGTGTGTGAATGAGGGGGTGGGGGTGGGGGTGGGGTTGCCACTGATGAAGCGATCAGTAATATCGCTTTTTCTTTTTTTTTCTTTTTTTTTGGAGTGGTGGATTTGCCGTCTGATTGATTAATGTGGTCAGAAGAGGAAGGAGGAAGAGGAGGAGTGATTCTTCATCACAGTGGTAATGCCACTGGGACCACAGATCAATACACAAGCCCTGCACAGAATGCAGATTAATGGTGTGTAAAAAGTTGTGAGGAGTGGGTGGGAGAAGTATGTGTGTGTCCAAAAATGACCTGACCAGAACTTATAGGACACATTAGTACTACATATGTATATAGCATATCATCACTGTCACACCACAACCTTGTAAATCCAAAATTGTTACTTTACAGGAGAAGGAAGAAGAAAAACCTCAAGTCAGTGTAAAAAGATGTAAAAAGTAATTGTGGGGAATTTCTATCTATCATTTAATTCTGACTCAAAGTAAAGAACAACTGCTAGATTCACTCTATGTAAAAAACAATAAAAGCAATAAAGTGGAGATACAAGGTGTTTGTAACGATATCCCAGCTAACATGCCCATGTGGAGCCTGTATGGATAGTCCATCTGGGAACCAGAAAGTTTTGTCCTCGGGTTCCACATTTGCCCCACATATGAATGCCCACCAGGGTTAGTGATGGGACCAGGAAGGGTTAAACCTGGGCCCCATTTAAGTTGTACACTTCATAGAGGGCCTAGATGGGACACATATATTAAAGTAGGCTGCAACTATGGGGCCCATTTGGGAAACCCAACTGGATTCTATTAAAAACGCATGTACAAACCCACTAAGAGCCCATTCCTTCTTAGAACCCACCCATGTGAACCCCACATGAGCATGTTGGCAGGGCTATATAACACATGTAGGACATTTTATTACATATATATTTAATGCACCATATGGTAAAGAATTGGGACAGACCACTTAAACATTGAGTTCAGGTGGTTCATTCTCAAGTCTCATTGTCACAGGTGTAAAAAATCAAGCACCTAGTCATGCAGTCTGGCTTTACACACAGTAGTGAAAGAATGGGTGGTTCTTCAGAGCTCACTGAGTTCCAGCGTGGAACTGGAGTAGGATGCCATCCACCAGTCAGCTCAGCTGGTCAAATGTCTTCCCTCCCCTACCCTAGATATTCCACCATCAGCTGTGAGTGGCATTATTGAACAGTGGAAGCGTTTAGGAACCACAGCAACTCAACTACAAAGTGTCAGACCATGTAAAGTTACAGAGCAGGGTCGAAGAGCGCTGAGCTCAGAGCATAGTGCAGAAAATTCTCCAACGCCCTGCTGACTCCATAACTGCTAAGTTCCTAATCTGCTGTTAGAGCTGCAACAGGGGACCAACTCCATATTAATGCCTATGAATTTAAAATGGGATGTCATAAAAACTCCTAAAGATGTCATTTGTAAGTGTCCCAATACTTTTGTCTATAAAGTGGATATAGGCAACATACAGTATGTACAATTCCAAGTCCTGTTAAGTTATAAAAACAAACATGTTTGTCTATGTGTGTGTGTTTGTGTGTGCGTGTGTGATGTTTGCTCTGGTGTGTGTCCAGACGTTAGCTCATGAGACACCAGACAAGCAAATCCAGCAGCACAGAGAGAAAGAGGAGGACAGAGCATCGATCTCTCTCTCTCTTTCTCTGTCTCTCTCTCTCTCCCTCTCTCTCTCTGTCTCTCTCTGTCTTTCTCTCTCTCTCTGGTAGAGGGCACAGCAGTGATAGATTATCGATGCAGACACAAAGACAGACAGACGGCTGACACTGCTGAACAATCACTGATCTAATCACTTTCTATTTAGGGGGGGTGCGAATGTAGGAGGAGTGTGTGGGTTGGGGGGGGGGGTGATCTGGGATGTGTAGGCAGGGATTTAAGTGGGTCGGAGTTCCAGTACCCGCTAAAAAACTTGGAAAGGTTGGAACGTCTTTCTTCACTCAAGCAAAACATATACATTGCATGCCCAAAAGTATTTGGACACCTACAACTCACACAGCCTGTATAATCTCCATCGAAAAGCACTGACCAATAGAACGGAGTGCTCTAGAGCAGCTGTGAGCACATGAGCCTAAAGTCACCGTGCCCAATGCCGAGCATGAGGTGTACAAAGCCCCACAGTATTAATCCGTGGCACAGTAGAGCTGTGTTCTCTGGTGATGGAGCTCCATCTAACATCTTGAGCTGAAGAGACACAACTAATTATCCAACATCAGCACCTGACCTCACTGACACTATTGTGAGGCTGAATGTAATGAAATTCTCCTCACAACAATGTTCCAACATCTAATGTAAAGACTAGAGTAAAGAAAAGTAAAGGCTGCTACTGCAGACAAGGCGGACAAACTCTCTGTTAAAACCCTTAGTTCCAGAAGAAACACTGGAGGAGTAGGTGTCCACAAACTTTTGGATGTGTACATTCTTAAGAGGAGTGAATTTACGGTATCCCATATACCCAATCCATAGTATTTTCTAAATGCATGTCAGACTGGTCAGAACATCTCCCAAACATGAGGGTAGTACCTACCAAAAGTGGTCCAAGAAACTGGAGAACCGGAGACAAGGTCATGGGCACCTAAGGCTCATTAATGTGATCCCTCCTTCCCACACCTCACAACTTATCTGCGACTTGGTTCCAGATACCACAGGACGTCTTCAGAGGGCTTGTGGAGTCCATGCCTCAGGCGGTCAGCTCAACTGGCGACACAAGGAGAATCTACCCAGTATTAGGCAGGTGATGCTAATGTTATGGCTGACCAGTGTTTATGAGGGACAGAAATGTGCGGTTTGTGGACGCACAAGAGATGGTGGTGCAGCCAAGCAGAAATAAACATGTTGTGGTTTCATTTTTGCTTTGTGTTCATTGGGAATAAATAAATAAAATAATAACAGATGGAGTAACTTCACTGTAAAATTAATGATCATAATGACCATGGTTTTCTTATTATTTCAGCAGGAAATCATTTATTATTGAACAGACCGTGCAATGAGACAAATACTGCATGTCCTAAAGACGGCACGGATGGTGGGAGCAGGCTAAGACGAGAGCCTGCGAGAAACTGGCTAAAAAATCTTTCTCGTGCAGAAACTGGTCACAAACAAATCAAAATTACACCAGTTGGAGGACCACAGATTTAATAATTTAATACAACATGAGGAATGAGAATTTAATGATGGTCAAAACCTCAAGAAAACAAGCCATTATTTCAGTAAACTCATTAAAAGTCTTTAGAAAAGAATTTGAGAAGTCATTGTTTTGACATAGTCAGAAGCCACGTTTACATGCAGTCCAATAATCCAGAATAATACCTCAGTCGGAATAGAAATCGTCCATGTATACCCCTCAGCGTAGTCCAATTGAGGTCATTCCGACAATTTCTGTCCAATTGGGTCCAATGGGTGATCTTTTATATAAACTGTTAAATAGAAGAAGAAGTAAACATGTTAAACACCTGTATCCACATACATTCCCAATTGGAAAGCTAAAGTACATTCTGCGCAAGAGCCCAGCTTGCAATTTTGCTTCCACTCAAAATCTGTGAATTTCTTCAGTACGACTCTATCCCAACAGTCTTCACTGCACACTTTCATTTAGAGGTTTAGCGTCTTCTGCAGATTGACTGGCATCCAGCTTATGTGCCTTGGAATGTGGCAGGACACGGCCTCTTCCTCTTAATAAATTTGAAATTTGACATACATTTTCCTGAGTCCACCATCATATGCTGCTGCTCCTCTTACTCTGACTTCCCATATAGGTCCTATTGTTACAGCCCACCCTATTCATACATGGGCCACATCCTGGCCCCATGTGCAGCGCACAATCCAGATGTTGCCCATGTTTAACCACTCTGGGTCCCATCACTGACCCTGGTGGGCATCCATATGTGGGGCCAACATGAACCTCATGGACAAAACGTCCCAGTTACTAGTTGGGCTACCCATACAGGCCTCACATGGGAATGTTATCTGGCTTAATGGCAGGTGTAGACTGGCTCTAAGTAGTTCTCTCCACATGAGTGTCTTTTTAGATGGGATTACGGAGATCGGACTGGAGAAAATTCATGTAAACATAGCCAGTGATAATGTTGATACGCTACTGGAATCATAAAGGAATCTTCTGTATCTGGTGAAAAGAGCCTTGTCGATGAATCTGTTCTGATGTGTGTCGAGGCTACAAGAGGCTTTTGTTTCAGTGGCAGTGGTTACTCAGCGCTTAGAACACCAGGCTATTGATGACAGGGTTATTGCTTCGATTTCCGGCCTCTGCAAGCTGCCACTGTCAGGCCCTTGAGCAAGGCCCTTCACCCTCCTTGCTCCCTGGGCAGTGCCCCTGTGTGTTCACTGCATGGATGGGTTAAAGGGAGAGGTCAAATTCCACCTGTGTCCAACACAAATGGTGAATATGCTTGTCTTGTCTTGTTCTTGTTGGATGCGCTGTATTTTTTTTTTTGAGTGAGTGTGAGAGCTTAGTCAGAGTGCAGTGTATATTAGTAAAAGCTTGCTGTTGTTTTTAGTCACCAGAGAAATGTTAGAATATGAGTGACGTGTGGCTGATATTCCTACTCATGTGCATTCTTGTTCAACAGTCATGTGAGTTCCTGACACTCAAATTTAACTCTGTATGAAAAGTTTGTGTTTGTGTGTGTGTGTAAGAGGGGGGGGGGGGGTTACATGCAAAAGCAGTTCTAATAAAAATGGAAGTACACATGCTCCACTTGCTCAGGTGCCTATGCATACACACACACACACACACACACACACACACTCACACACACACACCCATGACGTGTTAGGTTGGTTGAATGTATAAAGGCCTTTTCTATCAGTCATGTCAAGTTGACCTTTCATGACAATGTGGCCAATCTCTGAACAATGTCACACACACATACACACTCTCCTAGCAGACTAATAAATACTCCGAACAGTTTAGCTGTGACTTTGTGGTGGCAGTGTGTAATTATGATAAACTCTGTGCGCTGATGATTACGAGCACATTTTAATAAAAGCTAGTCACTGCTTACGCCTCGCAATACTGATAAAACTGCTTTACCTGCTAATTACGCACCTCTCTCTCTCTCTCTCTCTCTCACACACACACACACTGTATTTTCTCTTTCTGTGGTATCAGAGGGCTAACAGAAGTCCTGTCACTCAGGCAGAGCTAATGCTAACGGCGACACTGCATGCTAATGACACTCATGCTGGTAAACAAACAGGTGAAAAGCAAAACACTATTATGTTTTTCTAATGCGTTTAGAGACGTAAAGCAGGAAGTGAAGGAACCTGTTAAACTACTGATGTGCAAATGAAACGCAGACTGCTTCATTCCACTGCCAGGCAGTTGCTATGTTGTTGCTATGGTCTTCCAGGTCGTTTCCATTGGGTTGCTACCTGGTTGATATGGTGTTGCTAGGGGATTGCTATAAAAACCCAAATGGTTGCCGTGGTGTTGTTAAGTGGTTGATGTGTTATCTCAGGTGGTTGCTATGAAATTGATAAGTGTTTGCTAGGAGGTTGCTATTCTATACCAGTTGGTTGCTATGGTGTTCCTAGGTGGTCATTATGGTATCCTAGATGGTTGCTATAATGTTGCTAGGTGTTTGCTATGGTGTTGCTAAGTGATTACTATGGTATCCCAGGTGGTTGCTATGAAGTCGCTACGTAGTTACACTGGGTGATTGCTATAGTATCCAAGTTGGTTGCTGTTGTGTTGTTAAGAGGTCGCTGTGTTATCCCAGGTGGTTGCTATGAAGTTGCAAAGTGGTTCCTAGCTGGTTGACCAAACAATCTGGAGGTGAAACAGTGTCAATATCTCAAAAACTGAAAGACGAGTTACACAGCAGAAATCCAGCAGAAAAATAAGAAGAAAAAGGAAGAAGAGCAGATAATCGGATAAGCGTATGTTTACACAACCCCAATTAAAAAAGATTATTA
The DNA here is from genome assembly GCF_030463535.1 of Salminus brasiliensis. Taxonomy (NCBI): domain Eukaryota; kingdom Metazoa; phylum Chordata; class Actinopteri; order Characiformes; family Bryconidae; genus Salminus; species Salminus brasiliensis. Next base: position 29,191,279 of record NC_132890.1, on the reverse strand, counting down.
GTGGTCACGCTTTAATACACCAAAAATATGATATCCTAAAAATAGTGAATAGAAATGATGGCTGATCTGTAACTGATTTCAGATATGCAGGACATGTCTTTAGGGGGTGGAAATAGCTTTATTTTAATACAGAGGCTTCCCTCCATCCAATCTTATTGTAAAAGCCTGATGATGCTGCAACACTTTTGCAGACACTGAACTACATTTCATGTTAAAGAGATTTCAGCTTAATTCCAAAGGCCTGCAAATCCAAAGATCTGCCCCAACTCCCCCACCAGGCAGAGCTTGCTGGTTTGTTTTGAGCTTCAAGCCCTCCAGCACTTTACCCCACAACTGCTCCAATGGTGCTGCAATATGGCGTCCCAGTTACCCCGCCCCCTTATCAACCTAAATTATGCCTACCCTTCAAACTGCAGGAGCTGCTCTGCACCACTGACACGACTAGCCTTAAAGCAAGCAACAAGATGGCCATCAACTCATCACCTAAAGTTGGAAACTTCTTCTCTTTGCATTCAAGAGAGCAATGGCAACAGTTACATTTATCATGTGACCAATTCATATATATTGTGGGATGGATGGATTCATGCATGTTCTGGTCATCTGTGGGCAGCAGCTGAGTACTGATGGATGAGGTAAAGGGTGACATGTGTTGTGCAGTAACAGATGGATGTGCACCTATACAGAAAGTGTTTCTGATAAAATGGCCAATAGATCTCTGAAGATGTGGGTCTCATGCCTATGTTTAAAAAGCTGCTGCATGAAAAAAAAACGAAAGCCAAACCTTCCAGATGGCAAAATGTGGATGTTGCTACATTCCCTTCATTTTAGCTTTTCTTGAGCTCCAAGACAGAACACAGCTCAATGACTTTGAAGTACTGAAAAAAATATCAAAATGCATCTTTAAGTTCTAATAACTGACCATCACTGAGAATATGTACCGTGCCAAAATCAGCTAATTCAAATCAAACAGTGAGACACTGGCCAGTTTATACTGGCAGTCTGCTTACTATATTTATACTATATTTTTTACTTCAGTAACAGGACAGAAAACACTCTGGATGCTTGTCTTCTGTGGGTCTTAAAGGATGGCAGGTCAGGCCGAGGCGTACTTGAATTGGACACTGTTTTGGACTGTCCTAAGCTGCACAAAAATTAAGTTTTTTTTTTCAGTAAAATGAATTTTCAGAATGATGTGTTGCACCACAAGTTGCCTGGACCAATATGGCAGCGACATCTATGCATGATCCAGCAGTCATCCAAGAACCAGCATCCAATGCAGTGTCTAGGTATATAAGTCTATGGGTAAATTTATGTAGGACTAAACGTATTGGGTTTAAAATGTGCTTACCACAGTGTGTGACAGCAGATTTGATCAAACAATGTTAATTTGCTTCCCATAGAAAAAAAACAACAACCCAGACTCCAGGTTGCTAATATGGGCATAAAGCCAACTACAGAATGACACACGACTTCAGAGGTCTATGACTGTCGGCACAAGTTAGATATTTCTAATAAACTGGGACCTCTGTGTATGTATCTTCTGGCAGTGGAGGCAGCACTCTAATCTCTTCTAGATTTCTGCCCTCTGGCAGTGGAGAGCACTCTGATTAGCCCTGGCAGGGTGGCACTGCCCAGCTGGGGCAGCGGGGGAGATGCCAGTCTCAGGCGAAAAGCTCAGCTGGCCGCTGCCTCTCCAATAACACCCTTCATTTTGTAGAGCAGGCACAGGGAAACCAGTAATTACCCAGAGCAATCATTCAGGCCAATTAGCCGAGCCCTGACTGAGCCCCGGCCCAGACCAAGCCATTAAACCATCAAATGCAGATGAAGAGGCTTGAAATGACAGTCTGGCCAAAATTGTTCTCAATCTTCCCCTTTATCCCAAATGTAGTGAATCAGCCAAGACATTTATGGGGCCTGGAGACTTTTTGGGGTCTGGAGTTTGCCTCTTAAGTTTTACCATGGTGCTACAAGGCTAATGTAGAATATGTACAATTCTAACCAATTAGCTTAGTGCTACCAACATTCATAGGCTCTCCTCAAAATGCGTGGAGTTGTTCATTAATCTCTAATAGACTTGTTAATGTGGGTTCTAACACTGTAAAAAAATATAGCTTAGCACCATCAACCATAAGATTATGACTATTTTTATTATGTCCTATTTTTGTGTAGGACCCCCTTTCTGTGGCCAAAACAGCCTTGACCGGGTGAGCCATGGGCTCCTCTAGACCTCTGAAGGTATGTAATATCTGTAGTAGCAGATCCTTTAGTTCATGTAAGTTGCAAGGTGGGGCCTCTCTGAATCAGACATGTTTGACCCAGCACATCCCAAAGAAGCTCAACTGGTCAACACCTGGAGGCCATTGCTGTGTTTTTCAAACCATTCTTAAACCATGCTTGCAGTGTGATAGAACCATGCTTGCAGTGTCTACATGACTGGCAGGACCCAAGGTTTTCCAGCAGAACATTGCTCAGAGCATCACACTGCCATGCAATAGTGCGATAGTGCATTCTGGTACCATGTCTTCCCCAGGAGAGCAACACGCCCCTGGTCATCCACACGAGGTCAAAGGAAATGGGTTTCAGCTAGAGTCTGAATTCTGTCATACCTTCATCCACCTTCTTCAAGAGAATAATTTGACAGTTAGATTAAGTTAGATCAGGTATGTCAGTTCAGGTATGCTAATTCTGTTTTTTCATTGTTTTTAGCCATTGACGGGTAGCGATGCTACGTAGATATCCTGTGCAGTTTGCCCCAACTACCTGTACAGATCTGTACAATAGCTTAGCTTGCTGTTGTTGCAATTCACATGCTTTGATTTGTTAACAATACTAAATTGTAAGGCCAACCCTGTGCTCTTTAGCACTTTAGCTCTTTAGAAATCTGTAACAGGATTATCAAATAAACAACTATAGGGTGCTCCCTCAGCAGGAAAGCTGCATCGTTTGCATAAAGGAAGACTCGGCACTGTGTATAATGCATGTAAAAAGAGAAAGAGAGTGAGAAAGAGAGAGCGAGAGAGGTTCGGCTAGACAAGAGAAAGTTGCAGAATTTGTTAGCATGATGTGAGAATGAAACACTTGAGTGAATAGATTTATAATTTCACTCGTCATAATAAAGCACAGATACGCACCCTCATACAAATGAATTATAATGTAATGTATTTGTTTTCTGCTTTATTGAACATTGGCTCATATTCTCCACCACACTCTGCAACTTTTAAATTGACTTTTAAATTGAGCTGCTCACTGCAGACACCCTGCATACACATCAGCTTCTTTCTCACTCGGAAGTGTGGGCAGGAGTAAATGTGTGTTAGGGATGTAGACGAATCCGAATAGGTTACTGTGAAGGAACAAATCATCTATTCTAAACAGATGCAAAGGCCAATATGAGGCGCTTTAACTTTTTAACTGTAGCTACCTGTTTTAAAGGGCAGAGTGACACAATCTCATATTCACAGTAAATAGGGTGGCCAGACACTTTCTCCCTTCCGGTGCCTGACGCCTCTCCACGGCTAGGTGCCTGGGTTCTAGGGTGGAGCTCACTAGGTTAGCTTTGGCTCTACAGGTTGTTTAGACCTGTATTTGAGAGGGTTGACACATGTTAGCCTTGTGACTGGTCAAGGATATGATGATGTAACCCTGACCCATCTTTTAGGATCGCCCATTCCACATGAAGAGGAGCACAATACTGGTGAAATACAGCAGACATTTATTAATTAGACTTTGGGAAGATATTCATAAAGGAGCACTCCAATTGTGCACTACTTACTAATACTAACTAGAGTATGAAGTATGCAGTACAGATAAAAGTGTCATAGTGATAAAAGTTGAGTTTACTCAAATATTTTCAAGATACAAACTCAGAACCGGTTGATTTTTGAGTGGGGTTAAGGTGGACACTACTATCCCATAATGCAATGCAAAAGTCTACTCACGTCTAGAATAGTTGATAATAAAAGTGGTGGCTAATGATGCAAGTGCAGCAGCAACGGCAGCTGGAGAACTGACGTATGTTGGCAGAGCAACACTTCATCACTTCCTGTTATTACAGATTGGTTAATGCATTAATATTGGGCGTGTGTCTGGGATTTCTACATGTGCTCAAATGTGCTATTTTTAAAACTTTTTTAAACACTTTAAATTAGCTTCACCGAGCACTGGAGAAAGAGGAGGATTTTGGCAGCTGCAGGGCTCTATACGCGCTGGGTTCACTCCACACAACTTGCCTACAAGAAGCATGGGAGTTCCATTGTTTAATTCAGGAGCTGTGTCTGGATGATGCATTATTACTACTTTAGGCTCAGCAAAACTCGAATCAAAGTTTGATTAGCTCCTGTCCAAGGTCAGGAGGCTATATGTCCGTCTGAACGCCTGGCCATCTGTCTGTGGTATGTCAAGTATTGAGAATTGGGGTTAATGAAACATGATATTGAAGGACATTTATTACAAGTAACAATTCCAGTAGCAGAGCGCAGAGGTGCTCTACTTTACCCTCCCGTGTTTTTGTTGGAGATGAGGCATTCTCCCTGCAGGAAAACCTGATGTGGCCTTTTCCAAAATGTAACCTAAGGAAATTTTGCCTTATTCAGTGATTTACGAGTCCCGTGCTCTGACACAGTGAGTCTAATGTTGCTGCTCTGAAGGGTTTAGCAGAAAGAAAGCATATGGAGATTATTTCATATGGACTTTCTTTCAGATATAACAACAAATAGTGACAACTTAGGTCTAAATAAGCCTGAACCAGTGAAGGACCATTCATGAAAGGCTTGTCTGCAAGTATTTAACCTGAGTCAGTATTCAGAGTTCAGAGATTCAGAGATCTTCGCTATAAACAGAAGTTTTGAGACCGGCCTGTTGTTTAATACTGAGGCTTCCACTGTGCTCTTTTTAAAGAGTGCCCGTAACGGCTGCTGAGTTAAAGATGGTTTTTAAAAAGTCAGACGGCATGTTGATGATTTAAGATGCTGAACTTTTTCCTCCAGAGTTTCATTACGGTTAATTATAGTAAAATGTGGCATGGTAATCAGTTTATTTCTAGGTGGTTGTAGAGATGGCCTAGTTTCATTAATTGAGTCTGTGGTATTGATGGTTAGTCTGATATTTTGTATTTTATTAAGTATGCAAATTAGTTACATTTCTCCAGTCTCCAGGACCTGTTAAAATGTAAGTATCAGGTTTAGGCCACACATACACACTAGCATAGTAGCATTACACACACACACACACGCCACTACGTTAGATGGATGAGTTTGGACAGTAGGGGTTTGGTGACCTTGTTCCCCAGAGGCTTGTGGGAAAGATTAAAGCTGCAGGCTCTGACATTAACACTGAGAGCATGAATCTGTGTGTGTCCTCAGTGTATCTTGCTGTACCACCTCACACACATCATCTCTCTCTCTCCCTCTCTCTCTCTCTCTCTCTCTCTCTCTCTCACACACACACTCACTGCACTCTTCAGTAAGAAACCATTGACATTTAACTACTATTCTTCATCTTATCGAATGACAGAGGACTCCGCTAAATGCTAAATGCCATCCATGACAATAACACTCCCCCCATATTTGGGTGGCCTGGAGTCTTCTGCTGGTTAAAGAACAGGTCAGGTCAGATCATACCACTCCCTCTGATGAGGGGTCTGAAGGTTTTTGAAGTTTTTTTGCCTTTGATAGCTGCAACTGCTATTGATACAGAGAACACAGGCCATGCGAGTAGAGTGTTACCGCTCTTGTCTGGGGGGCGAGGTCAGCAGCGGCCAGAATAGAAGAGATCGCACTCTGCACTAAATAATAACCAAAGGGTGAACATCACTGCAGACTGCTAGCTAAAACTAAATGCGCCCATAAAAAAAGAAAGCAACATGTGGGCCACTGTCTGAACAACTGTAACTTTCACTAGATAGCACTAAAGTCATCAAGAGCAGGCTAGGATCTAGGAAGTGTTAGGAAGAGCTAGGTATTAGGAAGATGTAAAACAGAAACAAAGCTAGATAATAGAGATTGCTGATTGGTAGTTTTGGACCAACCTGAAACTGAAACAGTTGATAAAGCTTGCTAGTAACTGTCATTAACAATAAGAACAACCAATGGCATCTTCACTGATGTGTAAGATCATCACGAATTTCATGCAAATCTAAGATTTATATTGTTTCATGCTGGTGTGGTGCTGATGTGGTGCAGTATATCAGATTTGAAGCACAATTTGCTTGTTTTTGCTGGTGATCTATGCTGGCATGCTAGCAGTCCTGGTTTAAAATGGTATTTTAGCTAATATAAAGCTAGTTCGAGCTAACTAACTAAACTAGGGAAGTAGCTAACAAAGCTGGCACCTATGAGCACAGTCTTCAGGTCAGAAATAAGAGCTAGCTAATAAACACTCAGCTAAGCTTTATCTAACTAGGAAGCTATAGCTAATTACAGTCATTAGCAAGAACAACTGGCACCTAACAGCGTGGGAACTCACTAGCTAATACGTAGGTAGTTAAGATATTTGAGTAGCTAGTAAGGCTAGCTTTACTAAAAAAAAGTAGGACCCCGAAGATGCTGTCACAATGATCAGAGGATTGCTGATTTGAATCCTGGTCATGCTGCTAGCCATCGGCAGCCAGGGCCCTGAGAGGGCACAATTGGCCTTGCTTTCTCCATGGTGTGTAGATTGCTCTCCCCACATTGCTTCGTTGTGGTGCTGGCTGCTACTGGCGTCTGCAAGCTGGTGCAAGCTCACTAGTGTTGAGGGGCATCGCGTGCAATGCGGGGAGAGTATGTGTGGGTTGGGTAATTGGCAGTCCAAATCGGGGAGAACATAAGTAATAAATCTGATAAAATGTATATATATATATATATATATATATATATATATATATATATAATAAAAAAACAACAACCCAAAACAAAACTTTATTTTAAACATCTGAATGAGAAGGAAACTTGCTGATCACCAGCAAAACCAACATGTCATTGTCAAAACTGTTATTTCCTAAAGGACAACCTTACATCATGACACTGTAACACAATTTTGAAGGACTGCTGGTGTTTTCACATTATGTGACATATTATGTGAAAATGAAATAAATAAAAAAAAATGAATAAATGAAATAAATATATATGACAGTCAGTATGATGCATACATTAGTTGGCTGTGATGGCTAATCAGCTAAACCAGTGTCAGACCAGCATCAACCAGGATTAGCGAGTTCTAGCAAATGCTGGATAAAGATAGGTAAGTTATGCGACTAGGCAGAACTGAGCTAGAAAACTATTTAGCAAAGCTAACTTGGTATCATTGGTATCATTAACATAGGACTTCGCTAAATGCTAAATGCCATCCATGACAATAACACTCCCCCCATATTTAGGTGGCCTGGGGTCTTCTGCTGGTTGAAGAACAGGTGGGATCATACCACTCCCTCTGATGAGACAGGATGAGCTAATGATAAACATGCTAACATGCTAGTGGTTCAATTTTATGCGCATGATTCCTACATGTGATGTAAATCTGCTAAACTAAACCTGAAGATGCTCTGTTTTACTCTCCAAATGATTCATATAATATAATAAATTAGCATAGAAATTAATAATTGCACTGGTGAAGCACAGTTAACAATTACAATTCCAACAGGGTTATTTTTATTCTCCATATTTTTTAGTTTTGCTGAGTTATCAAGGCTATATATAAAAGCATTACCTTTACTAAAGTAGAGCCTTGCAGTTCCTGTGCGTGTCTGTGCGTGTCTGTGTGTGTCTGTGCGTGTCTGTGTGTGTCTGTGCGTGTCTGTGCGTGTCTGTGTGTGTCTGTGCGTGCTGATGGTCCTCCTGTGATCATTAGTGCAGAGTTTTAAGGTGTGCGTGTGTGAGCTCTGTGATTAACACTCCGCCGTTAGCTGTAGTCCGACCCCGTCAGGTGGCCGCTTGTTAGCCGCTGTGGCAGCGAGCCAGTGTGTGTATCAGCGGCGGGTGAGTGGGCGTTAAACACTCAGCTCAGCATGGCTGCGCCACTCCAATCAGATAGACCACCATGATCGATCTGTTCTTCAGTCAGGAGGAGAAAGAGTAGGAGAGTCTCTCTCTCTCTCTCTCTCTCTCTCTCTCTCTCTTTCTCTCTCATTCTGTCTCTCACTTCTTTGCTCTCTTGCCCTTCTTTCTTTCTCTCATGTCTCTCATCTCCATTGTCTGTCTTTCTCTCATTTTTGCTCTCTCTCACCTTTTCTCTCTCTTTTTGTGTGACCTTTCTCTTTTGCTCTCTCTCTCTCTCTCTCTCTCTCTCTCTCTCTCTCTCGGAAGCACAGCTCTATACTCATTGATCGCCCAAGCTCAGCTGAAATTCCCTCATCACTCTGGGCTGTGCAGAAATTAAGCAGGCAGGTAATGGACAGCTAAATCTTCGGGATGTGTTTTACTGTTGTTTTAGGCCCTGGGTGCTTAATTCATACACAGATTCAATCTAATTCTGCAATAAGCTACACTGTGTAGGAAGATTTACACACACACACACACACACACCATGATCACGTTCACGAGAGCTACAAAATATAAATACACTTCAGGCTTTAATTCAGGCTGCCGTTGTGTTCAGCTCTGCTCTGAACTTTAGTCCAGGCCTGTGACTGAAATGCCACCCTGTTTACATTACGATAAGATTGGCACTAATGAGTGTGTTGGCCATTTTGAGCATCTCACTGAGTGTCCAAAAATGCGGGGCTGCGTCCCAATTGAGTACTACACACTACAATACTATAAGGTATCAACTATATAGCAATTTTAATAGTGCATAGGTTTGGCAGGTTAGTACACAAAATATAAATGCACTGACCTCTTTTCTACTAACAGAAAGTGATGAAGCGTTGCTATGCCAACATACATCACAAAAAGTTATCTTGCCACTGTTGATGCTGCACCCTTTTTTCTAATAATTGTTACAGACGTCTTTACTCCTTTTTCATTTTGCATTGCATTGTGGGATAATAGTGTCCATCATAACCACACTCGACTGTTTATGAGTATGGATCTTGGATATTTGAGTATACTCAACTTTGACACTTTTTGATACTACCTACATCATACTCAAAAATGAATTGGGACACCCTGGAATTCCTATGTGATTTTAAGGGCACTCTCACAATCCACAGTGCAGCTAATAAAAAAAATAATAGAAGATAACAATTGCTAATGCTCTTCTATTAATTTTTAGTTAGCTGCATTTGCTATAATAGCCTCAGAGCTCCAGTTTTGACTACGTTGACCCCCTTACTGTCTCTCTCAGAGGTGGAGATTATAATATATTGCAGAATAGAAGGGCTCCGATTAGCTGAGAATACCCAGATGAAATCCAGCTCTGAATGGAGTGAAAGAATGATGGAGAGGAACAGCTCTAGTTACATACTGAGCTCCATCGTAATTTAATTTACACGAAACTCAATAAAAGACACATTTACTGAAACTCAAACACAGCTGTTGCACAAAGAAGAGCTATAATTGTCTGTTGGACTGTCAGTGTCTGATATTCAGTCCTGTCTGTGGACCTTTCTGTTTCCGCTATTGAGTCCAGTCTGTAGACCTATCCATTTCTGATACTGAGTCCAGTCTGTACCCCTGTGCGTTTCTAATACTGAGTCCAGTCTGTACACCTGTGCGTTTCTAATACTGAGTCCAGTCTGTACCCCTGTGCGTTTCTAATACTGAGTCCAGTCTGTACACCTGTGCGTTTCTAATACTGAGTCCAGTCTGTACACCTGTGCGTTTCTAATACTGAGTCCAGTCTGTAGACCTGTGTGTTTCTAATACTGAGTTCAGTCTGTAGACCTGTTAATTTACAATTTTGAGGCCAGTGTGAAGGCCTGTCTGTTTCCAACATTGAGTCCAGTCTGAAGACTTGTTCATTTCCAATATTGTGTCCAGTCTGAAGGCCTGTCTGTTTCCAATATTAAGGCCAGTTTACAGGTCTCTTTGTTTCTAATATTCATTTGACTCTGTAGGCCTTGGTATAGTAGGTCTCTGGCATAGTGTGCAGTCTGCAGGCCCCCAGACGTCATGGCTGAGTTGTGACCTTCATGACCTTGGCATCATTCCTTCACGTCCACACAGCAAATCTAACATAACAAACAAGACAGCAGCAGAGGACACAGTGCAGACAATGTCTTTTAAATCAGCCTAGTCTGGATGCAGCAGCTTACACAGCATGAATATCAATTTCAGGGCGAGGGCTGGACGCTGGGTATGTAAAGACAGAAGCTGAAGTATGTGATGGCTTGAAGTGTAAGCACTGGCTAGAGGACACCAGAAATGCTAATGTCTTTTACTAACAAAGTCCTGCTGAAATGACTTACTGAATGATTATTGGTGCAGCTCGGTGTGCTCATACTTTATTGCCACATGCATTGACAAAATGTGAATATGTCCATATTTCTTTACATTATGTCAGAATAATTATGTAGATAATTTGGGATCTACTGCCTTCATAAAGACTGTTATTTTAATACAACTATAATAAGGGATCTGAATAATGTAGCCCATACATATCAGTGTCTAAGGGAATGAACACTGATCTCAGATCAGACCAGTAGCTCTCATCAGTGCTACTATATGGAGGCATGAACTGAGTAGGTCCTCACAACAGATCTGACCATTTGGGACATGGATTCTGGAAGACCTCTGAGGGTGTCCTGTGGTATCTGGCACCAAGACACTAGCAGCAGATCCGTTCAGTCCTGTAAGTCGTGAGGTGGGAGATGCTCTGACCTAGTCGTAGGTAAATTGCTATCTTTCACATATTTGTGTTTTTTGTCATTCTTTGATGTCAAAACGTAGAAAATAGACCGACATGCAGACTGCAATATGCCAGCGCAGAATGGAAATCAAATCTAACGTAATTAGTACGTAATTAGGAATGTAATTATGCAATTACATTTAAGCAAAACAACAGCAAAACATCTAGACTTCTGGGATTAAAGACTACCATACAGTTAGGATTACTGTTACTCGGTTGGCATTACAATGGCTTTGGAGTTTTGCCGGCGTTTATGAACTATGTAATATGTCGGTCACAACTGTTAGGCTCCAACCAAGTGTTATGAATTATGTGCGTTTGTTGTGTGTGTAGCTGACATATATATGTTTTATGAGCAATGCAACAGCAAAACAAGGAAACTAATGCGATTTCAGAGGGGAACGCACCCTCAGCAGACACATCATTAATATTTAACACGCGGGCTGCATTTGCTTAGAGTCCACATTTATCAAGCACAGATGATAAATGAGTATATGTGTGTGTGTGTGTGTGTGTGAATGATGGAGATTTCCCTCTCTCTATCCCTCTCTCTCTCTTTTTCTCTCTCTCCGTCTCTCTGGAAGACTGATGAAAACAGAAAGGCTCATTAGCGTGCTGTAGCCCACCTGTGTGTGTGGTCATGCTCAGGTAGACGTAGGCGTGTGTGTGTGCCTTTTTTTTTTAGATATTTGCCGCCTGCAGGGGAGGCTGTGCTATATGAAGAACGACTTACACGGCTGTAGCCCCCCCATGGAGCTGTGAAATGGTCCGTTCCAACTTATGGCATGGAGCAGGATAGCAAGCAAGGCCTTTAGTAGCAAAATGGCTTTGAAGGCATACTTTGGAGAACAAGCTTGCCCCCAAATCACCTTAAATGTGGCAAAGGTCATGTTTGGTGTCTGAAGTTTTCCTCTTTAGTTTTAAACTGGATCGGTGAGGCTACCCAGATAACAAGGTGATGTTGATACATCATTGATTTTTCATCAGAATCATAATTTTGATATTAGTACTATGTTGGATTAACTGTAAAGTATCAATGAAAGTTGATAATTCCTTACGTTGGCAGCAATGACACTGAATATACATTGAGTTGTAGTGGACCAGAAGGTCATGTGACAGAGGACACGTAACAACGTATTTCATAACGAAACAATGTTCATTTTCTGATTGACCACTGGTAACCCATATCAGTTCTAATGAATATTGATTATTTTAAAGCATTAACTAAATTAAGTTTTTGTTACTGTGGCAAAATGCCTGGTTGTAACTGAAGATTTTGGCTAGCTAACTAGCACAAGCTAATTTTAGCTTTGTCTTCAGCTCTTACTGGAAATGCATTACTTTTACTGCTCATGTAATGTCAGGCTACCACAACGTCTAAACTAGTTGACTTTTTCAGTCATTAGCATGGGGCACTAGCTAACGTTAGTGTGGATAGTGGGATTTTAATGATCACGAGGAAAACTTAACTTGCTAAGTAACTTAATGGAACAGGTCACTAGACAAGTGCTGCACCTACTGATCTGGAACATGAACTGAGGGCATGAACATTAATATAGGGGAGAGTGAGGAACAACCTCAGGCAGGGTAAAATATAACATGGGTGTTTTATGTAGTTTAGCATGTGATTTTAAGTTTGATTATATTGCATCCCCTAAGCCCTGGTAGGTTTAATTAAAGATTAATTAACGTATAATTAAAATAGTTTTAGGACAGAGTTTGTATGCATACATGTATCAAAGTGTTTATTTATACAAATGTATTTATGCATATATTTAAACAAAAATTAGCGAATAAGCAACTAAGCAACTAAGCGATGTGGCCATTTATCCACCCTGGAGAGAGCAAGGCCTGTTGTGCTCTTATGGCTAGCAGCATGTCCGGGACTCGAACCAGCAATCCTCTGATCATAGTGACCCCTCGGGGCCTGTTGATGTTTTGGTAAACGTTTAATGGTGATTTAGATTGGAATGTTGATTCAATGAAATTATTGAACAAATGTTGGCAGTCTAACATTGATTCAATATCTGATCAATCAATGACTGACTGTTATCTGGATAATGTAGCTAACAAGTAATAGAAGCTTATTAGCATTAGCAGCATTATTAGGGCAGCACATTGTGGACAGGAAATGTCAAAACGTTTCTGGATTTCAAGTTTTCTGCTGTGTAACTAAAGAACATGGATTAAAGTACGGACAGAATTCAGGCTGCTACTGTGTTTAGCTTGTGTTTAACTGTCATGGGATGCTAAATATATTTGTTGTTTTTTAATATCTGCCGTTTTTTGTGGAGCATGCATGACAGGAAATTTGACTGCATTAATAGTGTGGTTGGTTTGAGCCAGAATTGCCTCTTTTGTTTCTGGCTGGTCCAAAGATCCAAATGATGTCACTTCCTTTTTTGTGATGTCATTTAAAGCAACAGTGCATTAATTCTAAACAAAACAAGTTGGGCGTGGTAAGTCTGAGGGAGGCGAACCAAAGGGAGACTGGCCAATCATAACATGTTTAACAAAAATAAGGTTTTATTTTGAATGTGGACACAAATATAATCCTGAAAACATTTAACAATAATAAAATAAAAATAATTATAATAATAAAAATGTAATTAACTGATTAAGTGGTTAACTGTGGTTATTTTTATATGCAATATTGTGTACTAATGTAAATGATTAAAAATAGTATATTATTATTTTCTCATATGTCACGTTAACAAGAACACTTGAATTAATAGCGTAAAGCTTTGGAAGACACTCGACACTGGTACATTTGTATGTGCTTAATGCATGTAATCAAATGTTGTGGACGCAAAAAAATGGCATCTGTTGCGTTGAATGACTCAGACAACAGAGAGTCACACAGTGTCAGAAAGCACATAAGCAAGTCTGTTAGAGAATACTGAACAACTCCACACAGCCTGAGGCGAGTGCGATGATTTAGACATGCAGTCAGCACCTCATTGCTTACAAATGTCCATTACTGGTTACATGTGTAACATGTGTGCTTATGGGTTTTTATTTTTGGTTGCTTTTCAATAAAGCTTGACCACTGTGATTTCCTGCCTCAACACCCCATGTGTTTTCTGACACCAGAAGATGACGCCCTGTTTTCTATAAACAAGGACTAAAGCACAATGTAGCATTCAAGAAGTCGCTTCCACGGTTAGTCCTGCTCCTAACATAGGTAGTGAGTAATGGGCGCTAGCGTCAACACTTAGTATGGCAGCACACTGTGGACAAAAGCTCTGATGTTCAGTACAGTTCAACTGCATTTTCCCACATAGGTTCAATTAGTGATGCTAATACACTTCCATGACCAAGTAGCAAACTTCAGACACCAAACTTGGGTAAGGCAAACTGAGTGAATTCGATTTTCCACCAAACTATCACTTTAATGACCCCCACACACTCTGCTGCATGCTGCTGCCTCTCCCCATAACTCTCTGATGGGTTCACAGCGGAGGGAGCGTGAATGACCCATTAAAACACGATCAGGATGCCTCCTGCTGCCTGCCGCGCATCCACACACCTCATAAACACGCGGGGGGAAGTTACTGTATTTTCAGGCAGGAAGGAAAAAACAGACATCAGGACTGATGATCTAAACATAACGAGAAGTTCAGACAGACATTTTGATGAGGAATAGTCCAATGTGGCGATGTAATAACTTACATACAGTGTAAGATGAAACAGACAGCAGACTATTAGTTATTAAGATTAAAATAAAATGATGATATTATTAAAATAATGATATTATTCAAAAATAATTTAGCATAATGCCAGATGTGACCTCAATATTTACATTTTTTTTTCATTAAATGATTATATAGCTAGAACACAATGCTGGAGGGAACCAGGTCATTATATAAAAGGGGCGGAGATTACCCGGAAAGACCTGAGTCACTAAAAGGAGGCAAGGCTAATGGATGGAGCCAAGTCACTATCCAAAAATAGGGCATTGAGAGGAACCTAATCACTGCTTAAAAGCGAGGCGTGTCTACTAGAAAGAACAAAGTCACTATTCAAAAAGGGGGCGTGGCTATAGGAAGTAACCTAATCACTACTTAAAATGGAAGTGGAGCTGCTGGAAGGATGGAAGCTGAGCCTGAAACTGGGCAGTTTTCACTCTTCCCTACATACGAAAATCCAGACTGAGTGTGACTCTTCAAACCAAAGAGCACAATGGATTATGGGTATTCCATGTTCCTCTACAATACACTACTCAGGGGCATCGTATGGGGGAAAGTTAGGACAGTTCTAAGAGTCTATAATTGACATGGACCCCAAAAATTGTCTTTATTAAGAGTTGTGGGGCCCAGTGTAATTAAGCCTATCAACTTATCGTACAATATATGGACATGACCTTATGTTATTTTTGTTGTTCTCGATATGTCCCACTGTATTTCCCTGTGTGTATTTTAGCCAGTCAGGTTCTGAGACGAGAACGAGCCTGTAAGCAGATTGCGACATCTATCGTGTAGGAAAAGTGTGCAGTGTGCAAAGCGACCAATGCATCAGTAATGGCGCCTCCAATTCACACAGAGCTGACTGCGGCAGGCAGTGGTGTAACGCACCCCCCCCACAGTTCGGCACACATTAGAACCATGGGTTAATTGCAAGGCTTACACATAAACGCGTGGAATACAGCTTTACTGTAGTCCTCCACACTGTTTATTCCAGTGAAACTCGGGCATTTGTTGCTTGCATTCCAACGCAAAACTATCAGTAACCGCCTCCCTGTTTGTCTCCAGTTTGTCTCCAGAATAACTGATCCAATCTGTGACGCAAAAAACGTGATCTGTTTTGAACTGTGTTCTGTGATCTGTTACACCGCTAGCGACAGGTGAAGACATGTAACTCAAAGCTAATAGCTGTTCTCCAGCTGGAACGTTTGGAAGAGTAAGTCCAAACCGGCCCCTGTTCCCAAGCCGCATTTCAGCAGAATGAGCGAGCAGAGCCCAGTAATGTGAACGAGCCGGTAGGTCGACTTCCAGTGTCTGGATATTCATAATGATCAAAACTCACTTCTATTTAAAAGAGAGTACATTTTGAGCATTATTGTGCATTATTATTATTATTATTATTATTATTATTATTGTATCAGTGGCATAAACTGGACTTTAAATTATAATCATATCATTTATCACAATTATTTCTGTGATAATTAATCATCCAAAAATAAATGGTGTATTACCTTTTCATGGGGCCCAAAATCCTTGTCAGTGCCCCTGACACTACATATTGCATTGCATTGTGTGATTGTGATGGTGCACTGACAATTCTGCGTGATGTTTTTGGACACCACTACAAAATGGCAGAACACTACATAGTGGTACACTACATAGTGAAGAGGGCACAGTTTTGGACACAGCTCAAGTCTCTACACCAAAACGGGGCCACAGGAAGTACCTAGTCACTACTTTAAAAGAAAGCAGGTCTGTTGGAAGGAACCAAGACAACACTTTAAAAGGGAGAAACCAAATCACTGCCTAAAAAGTGGTTAGGGCTGCTGGAAGGAACCAAGTCAGTACGTAAGAAGGGAGCATGGGTCCTCAGAGACTGTGTGCTCTTTAGCTTCTATAAATAGAGGATAACAAGCTCTCTAACTACGCTGAAAAGGTGTGACGCCCATAAATCAGTGCAATCCGAATACATAAAATGACTCCCTCATAACAATCTGGGAGTCAGTTTGAATGAACCCAACGCCTCTGTTTGAACAGTAGTGTGTGCTGCGGACGCTGAGAGGTCAGTGGGAGAGCAGAGCGGGTTTAGCAGCAGAAAATAAATCACAGTTCGAGTCTCTGCCGTCTACAGTAAATTGAATCTTGCTTAATGCTACCCTTGTGCTCAGAAAGCCTGACGTCACCTGAGTGTGAGTTAGTATGTGAGTGTGTGTGTGAGTGTGTGTGTGTGTGTTTGGGTATGTGGTCTAAACGCTCTGGGGGTAAATTAAGTTTTGCTGTTAGTGAAGGGAAGGTGGAAGCTGTAAATCTGAGCTTTAATTAAACTAAGTGCTTCAGTGAAACCAGACACCCACAAACACACACACACACACTAGTGGTATGTGTGTGGTGCATACAGCATATGTGTACAAGTATGTATTATACATAAAGTCTTATGCAAATGTTTGGGCCCATAGCCAAATAAATAAATAAACAGCTAAGGCCTACCCAGGCCTGCACAGTTAACATGGCCGTGTTGGGCCTGTGGGAACTACAACATCTGTCCTCATTGGACAAATGTTGCATACCCACGAGGGTAAGTGATGAGATTAGGAGGCATGGCCTCGTCATGGGCCCCATCAGGGTTGTACAATGCACCTTGGGGCACTAGATTTACCCCTGTGAGATTAAAGTGGGCTGTAACAATGGGGCCCATTTGGGAAGTCCAGCACATTTAGGTGCCCTTCAGAACACAAAACCATAAAAAGTCAACATCACCAATGTGGCCTGTGCAAAAGTTTGGACACCCTAAGCATTGCAGAAGGTCTCAGACATAACTAAATAAATCATGTTACTGGGGCACGTTACTGTTACTGATCACAGTTATTCTATTACGGCTGACTTTTATGACTCTTTCCCGAAGACTCTTAACCAGCATACAAGCAGTTCTGTCTAAAAGTTTTTTTCTGGGTCTTCCACATTTCATCTGGCTCATCTTAATAACAGCTGTAGAAACCTCAAGCTGGAAACACTTGGCTTCTTTAGACCGTTGCTTAGAGGAGTCCATGTTTGATGAGTGTTATTAGTAAAGGTTTGAGGAGTCAGATCATTAATAAAGCTTGGAAATGTAATCCAGCTGGCTTCCTAATTACTAACTAATGACGTGTCTCAGTCCTGATTTGCTAACTGAGGATTTAGATTTAGAATTTTACATTTAATGACTGTCAAAGGAGTAACAGTGTATTACGGTTCGCTAAAATTGTTACCAAAACGGCGCACACATCTGAAATGTATGGTAACTGTTTGTACTTGATTAGTTGATATGATAGGATAAGAATGATAAATAATGTAATCTATGCTATCTAACTTAATATGGTTGTCAGTAAAGCTTCTCAGAGTTCAACTGAGAGAGAGAGAGAGAGAGAGAGAGAGACCTGTTCATCATTATACAAAAGTCAGCGCCACTCCAGCACACTAGCAGTCATTCTCTGCAGGCTTGTTGCAGAGGGGTCATTATGGGTCATTACTCGCTGCTGATTGGTTAAAAACAGCTTTAAAATAAAACTTTATGGCTCTCAGTTTGATTGCAAAAGTGGCAGATATCAGCTTACCATTCAGTACCTCTCAGCCTGCACACACACACACACACACACACACACACACATACACACACACACACATACTCAGTAAGCCCTTTATTAGTTTTGACTAATTGCTGAGTGTGTCACCTGCCTGCCCTCCAAGCTTCAGGTTACTGCTTCTAAATCTGAACCAGAACACACTTTAATTACATGGGGGGGCAGAAGAACAGAGGAGAGAGCGTATGGACAGAAAAAAGAGAGTGGAGAAAGAATGGACGCGAGAAAAGATGGTGCGAGAGGAGTAAAAGAGAATAAAAAAGAAAGGGAGATGGGAATGAGAGAAAGAGGGAAAAAAGTTACAAAGCAAAGAAGAAAAAAGAAAGAGAGAAAAAGGAAAGTGAGAAAGAAAAGAGAGGGAGAGAGAGATGAAGGAGAAATGAGACTGAAGAGAGAGGAGAGACAGAGAGAAGAGGGAGAGAGAGAGAAGAGGGAGAGAGAGATGGAGAAGTGAAAAAGGAGAGAGAGAGAGAGGAGAGACAGAGAGAAGAGGGAGAGAGAGAGAAGAGGGAGAGAGAGAGAAGAGGGAGAGAGAGATGAAGGAGAAGTGAAAAAGTAGAGAGAGAGAGAGAGAGAGAGAGAGAGAGGGAGGGAGAGAGAGAGAGAGATTAGTTAATTAGAAGTTAGTGAGGGTGGTTCTACAGGGCTCTGTCTCTTCCCCACTTTAAAACGTATCCACAGCGCTTTCCCACCGCCTCCACCTCCCTCTATCCTCAGATTTCCTCTGTGTGCAGCCAGAGGCAGAACGAGGGGGGAAATGACACGGATATAAATTTTGCTCAGATAGTCGCAAACGTTTCTTGGAGGTTAATCAGCTCTCGTTCTTCACCCAAATTCACTCCGTCACACTTCTGATAGCACAGAGAAGCTGTGTGTGATGACTGTGTGTGTGTGTGTGTGTGTGTGTGTGTGTGTGTGCGTCACTGGCGTGGTTTTTGCCTCAATTTAGTCATTTTCAATTCCCACCAACCCTAACTTGGACTCTCCCATCATACGATGTTATGAACTCTGGGAGTGTGAAGGCTAGCACATGTTTCCTTCAAGACACATGATGCTCCACCACATTTCAAACTGGAGCTCAACATGCTTGGAGGAGAACATTAACTGCCAAGTGTGTTATGTCAGCTTATAGACAGGGGAGAGGGAGGGCCATGTTACCCATCCAGAGAGACTGAGGCCAGGTATGCACTCTGGGACTCCCGGCTACGGATGGCTGTGTCATCACTAGAGTTGGAATCTGTGATTTCCCAATAACAGAGCAGCACTCAGGACCCACCTACTTGTGCACCTAAATGAGAGAGGGCGAGAGAGAGAGACAGACAGACACAGAGAGAGAGAGAGAGAGAGAGAGAGAGAGAGAGAGAGAGAGAGAGAGAGAGAGAGAGCGAGAGAGAGAGAGTGTGAGTGTGTGTGTGTGTGTGAGTGTGTGTGTGTGTGTGTGTAGGATTTCAAAACTGTTCATGCCAGCACAGCTTTACTGGCCATCACGCCCACAGTAAGAAAAAATATTCAGTATATATATATATATATATATATATATATATATATATATATATATACATACATCTCAGTGTGTGTGTGTGTGTGTGTGTGTGTGTGTGTGAGGATTATCCCCTCCGCTCTAATCACAGCTGGGGGTATGTTACACTCAGACAGTAACAAGGCTTTTCATCACACCTATTCCACACACACACTCACACACACACACACACTTCACTCAGAGGAAAGTTCTTTAGTTTGAGATCACTCTGAGGAAATGAGGAGAGTGCACATTTGAAACTTTAAGGATACTTACACGCTGCATCAGAGCTTCCTGTTTCACAAAGCCAAGAAAACGTCTGATATAAATACAAAGACGTTACTACTGAAGATTCCGTTTTCCAGGATATGAGCTATTTAAACACAGGCTGATTTTAAAGACCTAAAGATATACTGTAAGCTCTTATGTTTCCCAGCATAAGGGCTGTTTACATATTCAGATTTCTATTAAATGAGCCCTGTACGCATGCATTCCAGAATATAGGCTCTTTAAAGACAATATTAGCCCTGTTTTCCATGATATCAGTTTTCGATCCTTTACACATTACATTTCCCGTGGTATGGACTCTTGAAAGATTTAGTTTTTAATGATATGAGCCCTTTAAACAGGGTTTTCTATTAACTGAGCCCTTTACACATTCGGTTTTTCATTATATGGGCCCATTAAATATTCAGTTCTCCATGACTAGGGCTTTCAATCATTCAGGTTTTCATAAAATAAGCCCTTCAGGTTTCAACATTGTTTTTCATGATATAAAGCCTTTACACATTTGAATTCCTTGATACCAGCTCTTTAAACATTTAGTTTTTCATGATTTAGGTCATTTAAACATTTAGTTTTGCATGATATAGAGCTTGTATATTCAGGTGTTTGTGATATGGATCCTTTACAGATTGTCCCAAATCAAGAATTTAGAAATCTTTATTTTTGATATCTTTTGAAACTCCTCTAACTATTTATAGGATTTTAAACAACTTTCTTTTTTTCACAACAGCACTGTGTGTCTCCTGCTGCTGTCTAAAGCTTTTCCTCCTCATTAACTCCTCCAGCACTTCTCCTCTCAAACAGTGCGTCTGCTCTCAGCATTTTCAGAAAGGGAAATATTAGACATGTTGCCAACTTTCAACAAGCTTTCAGTTGGGAGGATCACATTGTGTTAAGAAAAGAGCTAGAAACAGGTTGAATAATCTGAAATGTTTTTATAATAATATCATAATAAAAAAAATAATTAGTATAAATAAATATATATATATATATATATATATATATATATATATATATATATATAGAGAGAGAGAGAGAGAGAGAGAGACATATATTGCATTGCCTACATTTAATGAGCTTTCTCTTGCCAACATCATTTTTCTGCAGTGTGGATTATGGATTATGCTGGCAGGGTTGGCCAGGGAAAGTGACCAAGGGCTTATACTGATCTAAACTGGAACAGATCCATTCACTCTCTCCAATCACTGCTACATTAAAGTAGATCAATTGCCAAATCCCATTTCAGAGAGAGAGAGAGAGAGAGAGAGAGAGAGAGATACTTACATAAATATGTATAACACATAACACATAACACATAGAGAACATATTACATATACATATACAGTGATTAACCATAACATTAAAATCTGATATTGTATAGATTACCCTGATGCTGGCATGGACACCACAGGACCTCTGAAGGTGTCCTGTAGTATCTGGAACCAACACATTAGCAGCAGATCTGGTAAAGTCCTGTTAAAAGTGAAGTGGGGCCTTGGAGCACTTTTGGTCAGTACTGACCACTGCATAGTGGGAACAGACCTGCCTGATGTTTTGGAGATGCTCTGACCCAGTCGTCTAGCCTTTTAGTTCTTGTCAAAGTGGCTCAGATTCACACAGAGGTGCATCACCTTCAAGTACTGACTGTTAACTTGCTGCCTAATAGATAGATCCCACTCCTTGACAGGTCCCACTGTAACCAGCTCATCCATGTAGGACACTTTAGTTATCAGTGGTTTTAATGTTATGGCTGATTGGTGTGTGTGTATATATAATACAATAGGGTGTGTGTATGAGCCCACATCTTAGAATGTGATAAAAACAAACCTGTTTGTGTGTGTCAGCTCCCTCTCTAGAGAGGAGAAATGCTGTCAGACTCTCCACTCAGTAGAACACAGTTCACACAGCCTTGCAGGGGTCCACACACACACGCAAATCTACACACACTCTCATACTCAAGAGGGAAGACCTTTCTGGCACACGGCGCTGAAAATGCTCCCCCAGAGCGAACCTTTCTCTGACAGCATGACAGTTCCAGCCCAGGCGGCGCTTACATATGCATATTAGTGTGTGTGTGTGTGTGTGTGTGTGTGTGTGTGTGTGTGTGTGTGTTTGTGTGTGTGTGTGGTAACGCTTTAAGCTTATTTCACACTGATGCAGGGCCAGAGCATGCAGGTGTTGGCACACACAGGTAGGAAACTGCCATGGATGCTTAATCTGTCACTGTGTGTGTGTGTGTGTGTGTGTGTGTGTGTGTGTGTGTGTGTGTGTATGTGTGTGTGTGTCTGCGTGTGTGTAAGCGCTCCTGGCCATTCTGAAGCTCTCAGCCTTATCACACTATCCCCTCACTAACACATGGCTACTGTCTTGCAGTGTTCCTGTGTGTGTGTGTGTGTGTGTGTGACAGTAAATATTCCTCTGTTGACCCCGTTACTGTGTAACCTGCTGTCCTGTTTATTAGGGTAGCAGCTGGTTTATCAGAACACTTTGGATCCATGTAAATCTCTTACCTGATGGGCGGGGCCAGTGAGAGGGTGGAGCCTTGGCCGCAGAAGCTCACAGACCACCTAATATTAGTCGTATATTAGTGGTACTAATACTAAGTGCAGTTTTTCAGTGTTCAGCAGTGACAGTGATTACATTGATTATCATCATCTACAGTGTCATGTGTCAACCAGGACAACCCGTGAACCGGTGTCAGGGTCATGGCACCTAAGGCTCATTGATGTGATCCATGGAGGCCCCGTTTACTTTATGTCTTGGTGCCAGATACCACAGGACACCTTCAAAGGTCTTGTGGAGGCTTGTGCAATTAGCAATGTACCGCCTGATTCCCATAACAAACCATATTCTCCTATAGTTGCCATTGTGTTTTACCGTGACTCAGGCTTTCTCTTCAATTTTGCTCCTCAGTTACCCTATCACATGTAATGCTCCTGATACTGCATGGGTGAGGACTGACACATGCCTCATACCATGACACATACGCAACCAGCCATCAACACACTTCAAACTGCCACTGATGACGGCCAACATCACACTGAAGTGATGTGGGGAGAGAGAAACCCACCTGGTGAGAGCAAGGCCAATTGTGCTCTCTCAGACTTCGGCTGCTGATGACAGACCCAGGATTCGAACCGGTGTTCATAAAGGCAGTACCTTAGTCCGCTATCTCTACTTTCACTCAAGCACAGCCAAGTTGGGTACTCTGTCCACCCTTGCTAGCTTGCAGCTTACAATAGACTGTTTTATAGGGCTGACTGTAGACTTAGATACTAAACTAAAGACTTTACTCGAATCTTGAGCCTCATTTCCGGTGGTAATCAGATCCAGCAGGTAGAGATTAGGTTCACAAATCTCTACCTCATATCTTTAAAGCTCAAATTCCAAAAGTTCTGAGCTGCATCGGGCTAATTGTTTCAAAGTTGGTGATGCTAACTCTTTAGATGTTACACACGTTTTGCAGTCCAAATCCCACATCTTCATGGAGCTGCATTTGTGCGTGTATGTGCCTAAATAGGTTTGCTCTGTGTGGGTGTGTGAATAGATGTGTCTCACTGAGAATAATTGAGGAGCTCTGAATGAAAAGGGTTTTAAAGGGATTTGCTCGCCTTGGTGAGGGAACATGACTAATTTTAGCTTGGATTCCCGTCTATAAAAGAGAAGAGGACACGTCACAGGCTGATGACTCAGCTGAGCTGAATGAGAGACAGAGAAGGCGAGAAAAGACGAGACACGTTCACCAGCTCAAAAACCACAGAAAGGGTGTCAAGCATTATGTAACTGACAAACACTAAACTGAGGGTAAATATGTGTAAAATCTGTGAGGCACCTTCTTCTGAAGAGAGCAAGCTGTTTATTCACTTACGCTTCTGGGTAGTCTCAGACTTCTGGCCTTTTGCATTGTTCTTTAATGTGTGCTAGTTCTCTTTGCACACCATTTGTGAAGCATCTCCCTGGCCACTTTATTAGAAACACCCACCTTGTGCTTCCACTCACTGGCCACTTTATTAGAAACACTTACCTTGTGCTTACACTCACTGGCTACTTTATTAGAAACACCTACCTTGTGCTTTCACTCACTGGCCACTTTATTAAACACACCCAACTTGCTGTCAATCAATGGCCACTTTATTAGAAACACCTACTGGCCACTTTGTTAGACACCCCTACCTTGTGCTTCCACTCACCGGCCACTTTATTAGAAACCCCTACCTTGTGCTTCCACTCAGTGGCCACTTTACTAGAAACACCCAGCCTGTGCTTCCACTCACTGGCCACTTTATTAAAAACACCTACTGGACACTTTATTAGAAACACACACCTTGTGCTTCCAATCTCTGGCCACTTTATTAGAAACACACACCTTCTGCTTCCACTCACTGGCCACTTTATTAGAAACACCTACTGGCCACTTTATTAGAAACACACACCTTGTCCTTCCACTCACTGGCCACTTTATTAGAAACACACACCTTGTGCTTCCACTCACTGGTCACTTTATTAGAAACACCTACCTTGTGCTTCCACTCACTGGCCACGTTATTAAACACATCTAACTTGTGCTGTCAATCAATGGCCACTGTATTAAAAACACCTACTGGCCACTTTATTAGAAACACCTACCTTGTGCTTCCACTTGCTGGCCACTTTATTAGAAACACCAACCATGTGCCAAAAGGAACCATCACCCCATAAATATTTAATCTACAGCAGTCCTGTCGTCATCTGGTCAATCTGACCAATGATTAATGGAGAAGAGGATCATCCCACTCAGCACAGTGCTAACCAGTGCTCGTGTCTGCTAGCTGATGTAACATGAACAGTTAGTGTTCTCCTCCGAGAGTGTTGAGCTGCAGTGGTGTTGCGTAAGCGGCAGTTTGGAGAGATGCGGCGAAGCTTTGTATGATTTTAGCCTTCACCCTCCCAGCACTGGTAACGTCGAGAGGTAGGGAGAGCTACAGGGATACAGATACTGGGTAGGGCCCCCTATTGCTCTCAAAGCAGCTGTAATTCCTCATAGCATGGATTCCTCAAGCTGCTGATATCAGAAATGTACATCTGAGATTCTGGTCCATGCTGACATGATTGTTTCACACAATTTATTTAGGTGCTCCGAAATTCCAGGAGTTTAGCAGTTCTAGAAATACTCAAACCAGCTCATCTGGCACCAATCATTCCACACTCAAAATCACTGAGATCACGTTTGTTGTTCGTTCTGATGGTTGTTGTGAACATTATCTAAATCTGCTCGCTCATAAAATGATATGCAGTGCACTGCTGCCATTTTAATTGGCTGATTAGATAAT
Source organism: Salminus brasiliensis (assembly GCF_030463535.1). Classification (NCBI taxonomy): domain Eukaryota; kingdom Metazoa; phylum Chordata; class Actinopteri; order Characiformes; family Bryconidae; genus Salminus; species Salminus brasiliensis. The sequence continues at coordinate 29,166,102 of NC_132890.1, read as the reverse complement.
TGCATGGAGGTATTGTGACCCTCTTTCTGGGTATAAATCCAGCTTTTTGGGTTGAAAGGCTCCAGTAGCTGTTCTAGCTCTATTCCAGTTTTAATGGAATGAGTTTGTCTGCTTTTAAATATCTCTAAAAGCACTATTTCATGTGAATAATGGGGGGGATTAGAGGAGATAATGTCGCTGTGCCTGTTTGCTTTTGAACCAAAACGATAATTAGACCTTTTCTCCAACCCCAGAAAATGCTGACAGTTATCTCAAAAAGCAGCAGAGAAGCAGGTCTGCTCACCAGATTCCATTAATGCTATAACAGCAGAGTGAGTAGGAGGTTTCTTCTAGTGAGATGAAACAGTGGTTTGGAATGATTGCTGTTTTTACTGGATTCATTAAGAAGGCACAGCCCGGGGTCAGGACCAGTCGTTTCTGATATTTGCCGTCATATTGAGTTCCACGGTCTGTTTTCTTTTAAGTACACAGAGATGCCGTCTGACCGGAGGCGAAGTGAGGTTAAGTAGCCATCAGAAGAGTTCCTCATTTCCACTCCATTACCGAGAATCCATTTCCAGAGCACAGAACATTTCCACTTGTTTACATCCATCCAGCATAATCAGGGACTGCAGAACACAGGCTAATTTCTGAATAGCTGTGGCCAGGCATCACCCACTACCACCACACACACACACACACACACACACACACACACACAAACAAACTAACAACTGTTACATTAACAGTGAACTTTCTGAACCAGCAACCAAAAATCTGAAATCCCCAAACACAGGTTTCAATTTGATATTTATTAATATTACAATTGAAAGGTTCAGAAGTATAATTCAAAAAAGAAATTGGAATCACTTATCAAAAGGATAGAATAACCGATCAAAAGTTTGAAATCACCAATCACACATTCAGAATCACCAATTACAAGTTTGTAATTATCATTCAACATTTGAGATCACTAATGAAGCATTTGGAATTACCTTTCCAAATTTAGAATCATCAAAAGTTTAAAATCCCCACTGAACATTTAAGAAAAAAATATTTATAAGACTGGAAACTTTAAAATCCCCCTTCAAAAGTTTGAAATAATCAAAAATTTGGATTTTTACATTTTGGGACCACCAATAAAAAGTCTGGAATTATCTTTCAAAATTTTACAAAGCATTTTGATTTAAGTTACAATTACTCTTGAAATGTTTTAAATCACCAATAAGAAATCTGGAATTACTAATTAAAAGTTAAAAATCTTTTAAACAATCTGAAGTTTAAAATCACCGCTGATCACCATTGATGAAATCATCAATCAAACATTCTGAATTACCAGTCTAAGTTCAGAATTAAATTCCTTTTAAATATTTAAACATACTCCTGACTTTTTTGGAAACTGTGGAATAGCTGATCAAAAGTTTGGAATTATTGCTCAAAAGCTTGCAATCAGCGATCAAAAGTTTAGAACATCTTAATTATGAATCCAGAATTAAAGTTAAAATTTTTGAAATCATCATACAAAAGTTTGGAATCCTCGTTTTAAATGAATAAATAAATAAATAAATGAAGTCACTGTTCGGATCAGTCATGTCATTGCCAGCATGTACACTTGCAAACTGCAAAACACGACCAACCTGACGCAAAAACAGCAGCAGCAAAGCTACGCTAGTAAGGTACGGGTTTCGGTGTGAAGCTAACATTAGCTCAACAGCAGTTCATTAGTCAGCAGTTAGCCACAGCTGTAATGCAGGACTACAATATTTCATAAAATAACTTAATAATGTTTATCCAAATAAACTAAAGACAGTGTGAGAGGGGGCGAGAGAGAGAGAGAGAGAGAGAGAGAGAGAGAGAGAGAGAGAGAGGGAAGCTGAAAGAGCCTCCAGCGTGGAGTGGAGGCTGTATAATATTGGTCTGTGAGCATAATCACAGCTGCTTTGCTCTAATGCACTTAGAGAACTCTCTCTCTCTCTAAAAATTGCTGCAAACCCACCATCATCCTCTAATGCTGCCGGTGGGAGTCAAGCCGAAAGCCTGCTGGCCTCTGCTGACCCCTGCTGCGGACCCTCAAGTGCTTGATTGTGCCATGAATGGACCATAAGCAGGACCAGGCCTTACAGATTCTCCAGCACTAATTCAGCCATTAGCCATCTGCATTCAGAGAGAGAGAGAGAGAGAGGGAGTGAGAGAGAGAGAAGCGGGGAGAGAGAGAGAGTCGAGGGGAGAGAGAGAGAAGCGGGGGGAGAGAGAGAGAAGTGAGGAGAGAGAGAAAAGTGGGGAGAGAGAGAGAAGTGGAGGGAGAGAGAGTAGGGGGGGGAGAGAGGGGGAGAGACGGGGAACCGGGGGAGGGAGAGACAGAGAAAGTGGGGAGAAAGCAAAAGAGAGATAGAGATTGACAAGTGGAAAGTGTGTGTGTATGTGTGAGAGAAAGAGAGAGAGAGAGAGAGAGAGAGAGAGAGAGAGAGAGAATTGGAGAGAGAGAAAAAGAAATACAAAGAAGGAAAGAGAGGTGAGAGAGAGACAAAGAAGGAAAGAGAGAAAAAGTGGGGAGAGAGAGAGAGAGAGAGAGAGAGAGAGAGAAATAGAGAGACAAAGAAGGAAAGAGAGAAAAAGTGGGGAGAGAGAGAGAAGTGGCCTATTTTCTCTGGTCGCTCGGCCACACTTTCTTCTTTTTTTATGTCTTTGAGCCAAATCCTCCTCCAGCATTTGCACCCCAACCCTCCCCCTAGTACTGATCACTCCAGCAGAACAATCTTCTCCTACATCCCTCTACTGGCAGACCCACATGTGCACACTCACACACACACACTCACTCACACACACACACACACACACGGCTGAAATGTGGCAAAAGCAGACGAGATAAGCCAGAAAGCAAACAGACTCAACGCTGATGAAAACAAACAGAGAGATTTTGATTGCCATGTAAGGTCGTTTATGCTGTTAACACACACACACACACACACACACACACACACACACGTGTGTGGCTTATCGTCTGTCTGACTGACCCACTGCTGCAGCCTGTCAACACCTGACTACACACTGAGGAAGAGAGAGGCGGAAGCAGACAGAGAGAAAAAACCTGAAGAAAAGAAAAGAAAGCTGAGAAAGAGAGAAACTACAGAAGCACTCAGCAGCTCCACTGTAGAAAAAGAAAGGGAGGAACGGGTAGAGGAAGGAAGGAATTTGTTAAGTAAGTAAAGTAAATAGGTAAAGTAAGGATGGTGGAAGGAATAAAATAAGAAAGAAAGAAAGAAAAATTAGGATAGAAGGAATAAAAGAAAGGAACAAATAGGGAAGAAGGAAAGAAGACAGGAGTGAAGAATAAAGGAAGGAAAAATGAATGAGTAATGCAGGAATAAAATTAAGTAAGTATTAAAATAAAAGTAAGAAGAAAGGAAATATATAAAAAACAACCTGTAAGAAATAAAGACATAAGAAGGAAGAAATGAGAAAAGAAAGAAAAACACTCCACACGGCATCTCACTCCACACTGCATCTCACTCCACACTGCATCTCACTCCACACTGCATCTCACCCCACACTGCATCTCACCCCACACTGCATCTCACTCCACACTGCATCTCACCCCACACTGCATCTCACCCCACACTGCATCTCACGCAATTTACACACCCGTGCTGCAGTCGACCTTGGAGCTGAAGACAAGGTCATTCAGGTTTGCTTCATCAGCACAATCAGCTTTATGTATTCCAGACATCAGAACCACTTACAATAAAGACAGCGCAAACACACACACACACACACACACACACACACACACAGAGAGTCTGTGTTCTGTGATTTGATTGTACTGACATGACTGAAACAGACGACATGTGAAGAGAAGAGGAGTAGAAAAGACAATTGAAGAGGAGAGGAGAGAATATGAATAAGAAGAGACAAGAGATGAGGATAAGAGTTATGAAGATGAGGGAAGCAAAGAAAGAAGAGAGGAGAAGAAGTAAGAAGGAGTGAAGAAAAGAAAGGAATGAAAAGAAGAGGAGAGAAGACAGGAGAGATGATAAGAAGACATGAAAGATGAAGAGAAGACTGGAAAGAAAATAGGGGAGGTGAGAAGAAGATGAGAGGAGAAATGAAGAGGAGAGCAGAGAAGACAGAAGAGAAGACGAGAAGGGGAAAGAGAAGAGAAGATAGAAGATATAAAGAAAGAAGAGGAGACATGAAAAGTACTGTAGAGAGGAGAAGATGAGAGATGAGAGGGGAAATGAAAAGAAGAGGAGAAGAAAGGAGAGATGAAGAGAAGAATGAATATTGGGTAAGACAGAAGAGAAGAGATTAGTCTGATGTTTTACACACACTCTACTTTTATTACATGTTTCCTGCTGTTGACTGAAGCAAAATATTTGCATTTCTGGTTTAGAATGAAAAATAAAATCACCACATTATCCCTCAGAAGTCCCACTAGAGCCACAACAACAAAGCCCTGCTGTAATTCCAGCTTCTTGTAGCTTCTCTGAAACAACAGAGAAACTAAGGGATGTGCAGATCTTAAATCAACAGTGCAGACTCGACCCTGGACTCGACCATGTCCGAACCGAGTGCAAATATCTATTCATTATCTAACTTTGTAATTAATTCTATAATTATGTCATTATATTTCATGTGTGACACATCACAAGTCTAGACCTAAACTCATTCACAGCTCCTTTTTCACAAGTTTTTATCCACTTATTTCCATTTTTTCTGAGCTCTTCTTTCGCTCTTTCGCAATTTTTCCACTTTATTATCACCGTGTTTGTGTTGGAAATGTCATCCATGAAAGAAGTTCTTCCACCTGCTGGGACGTCTGAAGGCCAGGTATTTGCGGCTGTCTGTGTGAAAAAGGAACGGAGGGGTAGATTAGAGGTAAAATCCCACTTTCTTAACCACTGGAGACTTCATTTGCACACATGAAAAGCAGAGAGAGGAGTTCTGGTGGGACCGTGTGAGCTGGACGGAGGAACGGCGCTAATGAAAGAATAAACCATCCCTCTGAGATGAATCTCACACACCATCATCAACCAACACTATCAGATAAAAGTCTCCCAGATCTTAGAAATAGAACCTCTTTACAGTGCAAACACACAGATAAGCCAATATTAAAACCTTTGTCTTCAGAACCTGGTGGGAATTAATCAACGATTTGAAAATAACCCATTTCATCTTCCTCCTGTTTGTTTTCTTATAATTTCCACATCAAAATCTTGAATTTGATCCACAAAAAGTGCTGGTCAGTCAAAGAACAACAGAAAAGAACAAAAAAATAAAAAAAAAATAAAAAGTGTCCTCTACAGGCGCCGCCCACAAATGTATTTTATGGTAGACCACACCTATATATGTGTATATCACAATACCTTAATAACATTAATAACACTCTAAATGTAGGTGTTGTGATATATACTGAGGTGGAGCTACAGTCTCTCATTAGAGTGAATATTAATAACACTCTAAATGTAGGTATTGTGATATACACTGAGGTGGAGCTACAGTCTCTCATTAGGGTGAATATTAATAACACTCTAAATGTAGGTATTGTGATATACACTGAGGTGGAGCTGCAGTCTCTCATTAGGGTGAATATTAATAACACTCTAAATGTAGGTATTGTGATATACACTGAGGTGCAGCTACAGTCTCTCATTAGGGTGAATATTAATAACACTCTAAATGTAGGTATTGTGATATACACTGAGGTGGAGCTACAGTCTCTCATTAGGGGTGAATATTAATAACTCTCTAAATGTAGGTATTGTGATATACACTGAGGTGGAGCTACAGTCTCTCATTAGGGTGAATATTAATAACACTCTAAATGTAGGTATTGTGATATACACTGAGGTGGAGCTACAGTCTCCCATTAGGGTTAAATGCCTTTTTATGTTACAGATGTTACAGATGTGTAAAGTTTGTCGAACCTAAGAACAAGGTGGAACAGTGCTGTAAATATGAAGCTGAACTGAAGGGGAAATTATGTTTAATCCACTCTGAAACCTCTGATATGTGGGATGGACTGAATTGGCTGATGTTATAAGTATGCTTACAGATGCCCTGAGACTGTTTATAAATAAATAAACAAACAAATTCCTGCTGTTTAGGATGCAGCGTGTGTCAGATAGGTTGGGTTACCTATGTAGGCCTTACGCTCTGAATACAGCCTGTTATGAAATCTGCTCTTCAGAGGGAAACCTGATTGTGTTTACAGCTGTAAAGAGGTCACTCTCTCTGTGAAGTCCATTAGAAAAGCTCTCTCTCACTGTTTCTCTCACCACTCTCTCCTTTCCTACTCTCTATTCGGGATGGAGAGCACAGGAGTACGAATAAGGCCAGCCAGAGAGTGTGTGCGTCTGTGTGTGTGTGGCTGGAAGTAAGCATGCATATTTCATACTGAGCAGCATTAAAAGCTTCAGGATCACGGTGCCTGGCTTTGTAGCCGATTTAGTTTTCCGTCCTACTTTTCCTTTTCTACTTTCATGCCTTTGCTTCTTTCAAAAGGGGGTCCTTACGTCACCGCTTTGATGCATACACACACACACACACACACACACTCACACACACACACACTTACAAACACACATGGTCATCTGTGCACTAGAGCTAGAGTTTCTGAGAATACTGATAATGGACTCCACACTAAAGTTCAAAAGTTTGTATTCTCAATAATATAAAACCCATTTAGGTGCGGGTCAGTGTGTAAAACAGTTTCACATTTAAAAGCTGTAAAAACTGAAGAATGCTGAATGATGAATAGAGCTGCAAATGATTCTAAAACGACTGAGCAACTGTGAAACATCATTTCTAGTAATATTAGCACGCAGAGTAAAGTTCTAATAACTTTAATATCCAGAATGAAGTTCTAATAACTTAAATATCCAATATGAATTTCTAATAACATTAATATCCAGTATGAAGTTCTAATAACATTAATATCCAGTATGAAGTTCTAATAACATTAATATCCAGTATGAAGCTCTAATAAAATCGGTGACGCATAAGTGCAGTCTAACCAAATTGTAGTTCAAAGGAAATGAGTGCAGTGTAACTATGGAAACAAGTGTAGTGTAGCCAAGAAAATTAGTGTAGTAGGTAACCATACAAATGAGTGTGTGGTAACCATGGAAACACCTGTAGTGAAAATGAGTGCAGTGAAATTACAGAAATAGCCAGAACGGTTGTTTTGTGTGTCAGTCAGTTGACCACGTTCTGTCAAAACAGGCAGTTCTTGGCCACGTTCTTCAGCAAAACCCCTCAGACTCTCTGGAGACAGTCGGAAGTCTGACCTGTGAAACTGAATACGCTGGAAAAGGTGTCAGGCTAAGTGAAACGTTCCCTGCTAAAAAATGTTCTAACTTGCAGATGCAGAGAGAGAGAGAGAGAGAGAGAGAGAGAGAGAGAGAGAGATAAAGACTATGACATACCTGACATGGGGTACCTGCCAGATTCTCTTAGAGCGAGAGAGATAGAAAGAGAGACGAAGAGAGAGAGAGAGAGAGAGAGAGAGAGAGAAAGAGAGAAGCTGGCATTTGCATGGTGCCATCTGGAGGCCTTGGGGACTGAGCCATGCCAGGCACTGCCAGCAGTGGGCATGTACCAAACACACACACACATGCACACGTACACACCACACACACACACACACACCATGCACACACATACACAGAGTAGAGAAAGACACGATGAATATGCGTAAATGGCAAGTCGTTATCATGAAAGAGAAAGAAACAGACTCCAGCCAGACATTCAGAAAACAAAGAGAATGAGCTCAATGCAAAACATCTCTGCTGTAAAGAGCCAATCTCTCTCTCTCTCTCTCTCTCTCTCTCTCTGTATTTCTACCATCCTCTCTCTGTCTCTCAGTCTAATTCAGTTCATGCCTAATTTCTAAGCGTGGCTGTATCAGTACAGTATTTACACAGTAGGGTAAATAACACATTACAAAGAGAATAGCAGATTCAGGTTTTACTGCTGTGTGCTGTAATTAGAAGTTGCTGCCAGAGCAGTAAAAGCAATGCTTAAAGAGCAGATATGCTACCGGGTCCATTTGTGCAGACTGAATAGACAGGGGTGCACTGCTGTAGACTGAATAAACAGGGGTGCACTGCTGTAGACTGAATAGACAGGGGTGCACTGCTATAGACTGAATAGACAGGGGTTCACTGCTGTAGTCTGAATAGACAGGGGTGCACTGCTGTAGACTGAATAAACAGGGGTGCACTGCTGTAGTCTGAATAGACAGGGGTGCACTGCTGTAGACTGAATAGACAGGGGTGCACTGCTGTAGACTGAATAGACAGGGGTTCACTGCTGTAGATTGAACAGACAGGGGTTCACTGCTGTAGACTGAATAGACAGGGGTTCACTGCTGTAGACTGAATAGACAGGGGTTCACTGCTATAGACTGAATAGACAGGGGTTCACTGCTGTAGATTGAATAGACAGGGGTTCACTGCTGTAGACTGAATAGACAGGGGTTCACTGCTGTAGACTGAATAGACAGGGGTTCACTGTTGTAGACTGAATAGACAGGGGTGCACTGCTGTAGACTGAATAGACAGGGGTTCACTGTTGTAGACTGAATAGACAGGGTGCACTACTGTAGACTGAATAGACAGGGGTTCACTGCTGTAGACTGAATAGACAGGGGTTCACTGCTGTAGACTAGATAGGTGGAGATGCACTGCTGTGGGCTGAATACACAGGGGTTCACAACAATATATTTGCTATTAAAACTAATTAAAATGTCAGTAAATGAAGTGTAGTTAATTACGTAACTGTGCAATTCATTTTTGAATTCTATTAAAAAGTGATGTAATGTCGGCAATAACCCACTCAAAAGTCTCTCACTCTGTCTTTCACACACACACACACACACACACACACAATAATGCCACCTGAATGCACTGCCCTGGTGGTCAGTCAGGCAGAAACATCAGAAAAGCTGAAGCAAACAAACACTTTGGGGTCAAACTAAAATCAACCCAAAATGTGCTTCTTCATGCTTTATTCATATGGGTCATTCATAGCTACTGCATGTTTAAGTGTGTGTGTGTGTGTGTGTGTATGTGTGAGTGTGTGTGCATAAGTGGTTTCAGTCCTGCCTTAACCTGCTATGCCTCCATCATTCAGTTCCATGCTAACCCACGTGAGCATCTGTTAGCTGACGTGACAGAATGTAGCGTTTACATTATAGCGGCAAACCAGATATTCCATGTTTTTCAGCGGAGCGCAACAGAACATACTGCCGGTGCCAGTGGCAATGTTATGCCCTATACAAAAAGGGTTCTATACAGTACTGAAAAAGTGTTCTTTAACTCCTAACAATTGTGGAACCCTTTTTGGTGCTGTATAAAACCTTTTTTTAATGTTCCATAAAGTATCTCATAGAACAAGAACCACTTTTAAAGGGTTCTTTGAGTTGTCATAGATCTGTTTACAAATACTGCTTTTAATAAAGAGCCCTTACGGAACCCAGTGTTCAGTGTATACTGTTAAAAATAGACCTTTTTTTAATGTGGAATTGTGGAAGAACCTCTAATGGTGCTTTGAGGAACCTTCAAGAAAATGACTTAATTAAAAGAAAAAAAGGTTCATTAAATGTTCTTTAAAGCACCTTCAGAGGTTCCTCCACACTTTTAAACTGAAGAACCTTCAAAAGTTCCCTAAGGCTCTTATACTTTTAACAGTGTATACTGATCCGCTTGCTCCGCAAGTGATCAAGTGTGAAAGCTTTTTTCGAACCCAGGAGGGGTTCCGAGAGTCTGGGGTTTGCTTAAAGTGAACTCTGCTGCAGTCTGCTACAGGTGTGGAAGCTTTCTGCTCCCAGTGCTTTGCATGGGGATGTATGATTGGTTCTTTTTGTCATGTGACTGCTTCGACTTATCACCTGCATGGCTAAAAGCCGTCTCCTACTGGTTTGCAGGTGTTCCTGCACAGTGAAATGCCATGACTGCAAACTTGAGTTGTTTGAATCCAAGGTAAATAAGGAAAATCTATTAACAGATGGGGTAGTGGAGGTTCAGCGCTTAGAGCTCCGGGCTCTTCATGACAGGGTTGTGGGTTTGATACCCGGGCTCAGCAAGCTGGCACTTTTAGGCCCTTGAGCAAGACCCTTTACCCTCGCTGCTCCCCAGGTGCTGAAGTTGGCTGCCCACTGCTCTGCATGTGCTCACTGCCCCTAGTTTATTAGTGTGTGTGTGTTCACTACCACAGATAGATCAAATGCGGAGGACACATTTAGCTGTACATAGTACAGTGACAAATATGTGCACCTTTACGTTACCTAGGTCCAACTATTTTGATCAAATGTGAGCAGAAAGGTGACGTCCAAAATTAAGCATTAAGCAATTAATCGACCCGTGGTTCATATGGACGTCTTCCGTGTGAAAGCAAGCCACTGATAAAATGGTTAAAATGGAGATGATATGTTGGTTGAGTTTTTTGGGGGGGAAACTGGTATGCTGGTCAACCATCATGGCCACATTGTGTGACCAGTTCCACCCAACACCAGACCAGCTCAGATTAGCAGGGTTTATTCTATGGTTTTATCTGTGGGGCAGTTTGGTGATTTGCCTGCTCAAACACAGCTACTGAACCTGGCAGATAGATTTGTTGAACCAGGTGTGTTTGAGCAGAAAATAGCCAAGCTGTGCAGGACGCCGGCCCTCCAGGACTGAAACTGAAGAACTCCGCTGTATATTGTAAAGGGAAGCGTGGCTACAGCGGGTCTTTGTGAGGCTAATCATAAGGCTAACGACCCGTTAGCGACCTGCTAATGCTGTTTGAATCACCAGGCTGGATTTTCCCGCCTCTGCTCTGCTAGAACACTTCCCCGCTTGTTTCCTTCCTCAAAGCTACTTCGCCCGATTTCATTTCCACCGCCTAATTGAAGCCGCGGAACAGAACGCTCTTATGAAGGGCTAATTAGTAATGCTGTTCCTGCTAAAAGGTTCGGATTAGCCGTGTCTCTGAAAAAGGCCAGGGAAAAAAGGAGCGGAAAAAATAATCAAAGCTTTGCTTTTAGCTTAGCGTTTCCTCTCACATGGCCAAGAAGTATAAAAAAATTCCAGCATTGGAGTTATGGGATAAAATGCAACATTAAAGCAGCCTTCAGCTTTCAGTTCAGCTAACCAGACAGATTCATGGCATTTTAAAGAGCTACGAGGGGTTGCTCCACAACGCTTTATGTGTTTGCTCTAATATGTGAAAACAGCATCATAAAAGTCTCTCTCAATCACATCGCAAGGCCTCGTTTAGCTCGCCGTAATTTCACGGCCTGTGTAAATGTGTTGGCTTGCGAGACAAATCTGTCATATGACCCAACTTCCGTGCCCTTCATACTGCACTGGACTTGTCTATTAAGATCCCTCCCACATTCAGAGCCTTGTGGGCGTCCAATATTAGCGAGAAAACCAGTCTTCAGCCTTTTCCGTTCAAATGAAGTCTGGGATTAGCTAATTACCATAGCTGTATTATTGTAGGGGTTTAATATTCGTGTAATTATGCATGTACTTAATCGCAGGTTTATGACACTGCTGGAGTCTATTTGAAAAGGAAGAGGGGCTGTAGACATTTTTCAAAGATCACCAAGCTCTCCCCTCTTTAATCAACAAAACAACCCCTCAAAGAGGGGAATTTCTCGGCCCCCGGATGTACACGGACACACTCGCACGCACAACAGTTCTCCAGCAACACTATAAAGGCCTTATCGAACATAGTGTCAAGTGGTCTTAATTAAAAGAGGCTTGAATGAGAGCATGAGTGGCACCATACAGTGAGAGACGCTGAACTCGTTTGCTCTCGGCTGGCGTTTAAGGCGAGAATGGAGTGGAGTTATTCATATATTCTTTTATCCGGCAGAGCGTGAAGTCCGTCTTTTCAGCGCGGCCCGTCCTCCTATTCGGGTGAAATGAGCCGGATGCAAACAGCCTCGAAAAGGACAGACTTGGCAGACAGTTTCCTCTGAGGCCCACAGAGTTTCTCTGAGGTGACCCGGAGTCGTCTGTTCTGGAGACGAGTCGAGGGCGCAGTCGGCAGACCGAAGCCGTTTTGCTTTTCAAACTTTCCCATTTTACATGGATAGGATTCACTGTATCCTAATGAGCTGATGTTTCATACTGTTGTGAATACGAGGAGAAAACACAGAAGGTCTAAAGCCAGAACCAACTTTGTATTTTAGGCCAATTTTGTGATTTTACATTTCAGACCAACTAAGTCACTTATAATTGCCCTTTCTGGTCAGTTTAGTGAGTCAACTTTTGCATTTTAGACTAATGTAGCAGGTAACCTTTATGTTCTTGGCCCGTTCTTTAACTGATCTTTGTATTTAGGCCTGTTCAATAATTTAAAGTTTGCATTAAAGACTGACTGAGTGATTTATCTTTACAGTTTAGGTCAATATAGTAGTTCAGCGTTTGCATTTTTTGCCTAATTTAATCATTTATCACTTTTCAGGCCAGTTCAGTGACTCGACGTTTGCATTCAATTTGCCAATTCAGTGATTATTCTTTGTGTTTTTGGTTGATTTAGTTATTTATATTTACTTTTTAGGCAGTGATTTATCTCATTTAATCTTCATAGTTTATCTTTCCCTTTTTCCAGTTTAGGTTATGGAAAAAATTGGGTTTTCTGCTGATTTAGTCATTTATATTTGCTTTTCAGGCCAGTTTAGTGACTCAACGTTTGCATTTAAGGCTGATATAGTATTGAATCTTTTTGTTTTTTGGCTGATTTAGTCATTTACTCTTGTGTTTTATGCATTAGTAGCTGACCTACCGAATGGTGGCTCAGATTTAAAGAGTATAAATCTATTACGTTTCAGTTAGAAGTATTTCTATCATCATCTGGACATTCAGCTGCTTGTGTTTCCATTCTCTGTAGTTCTACACACTCAAACACTCATTTAAACAGTATAAAATAATACACACTTTTTCAGTTTTATACCAAATTACCAAACATTGGTTAAAAGTCATGAAGCACCAAATATCTGAATGACGATTACTGCTCATATGTTCGTCGAACCCTTTGCAATTGTCTTGAGTGTTGGTGTTTGGTGTTTCCTGAATTTTACACAGGACTCCTTCCTTGTAAAGTAAAGAGGTACTACGATCAGTTCAGACACAGCTGTCACTGCTAACGGCTGCTGCTAGCATCGGCCACGCTAGCTGTTGGCTGTCAGTGTGTGGCCCGTCAAGTCGTCTTTTCTCTTTACTCGCCGCTCAGATTGTCTTTGATTTATTTTCATGCCTCGTGGGTTTGGCATAACGTCCAAAATGGAGCGGGAGGACGATGTGCTGGCAAAAAAAAAAGAAGCAGTCCAACAGCAGAAAGAGCGAAAATTCCCCATCCGTCTCGAGTGCGATCCGTTCCGACTGAAGGCATCTGTCCGCCGTTTATTTATCAAACTGACAAGCTAATCGTCAGAGAAACGGCGGCTGCTGTAAAACTCGCCCACGTTTTAATAGCTAAAGACCACGCCTCATTATCTCTGCACCTCAGAGAGACGGGGGAGTGAGGAGGGACAGACAAGAAGTAAAGAAAGTAAGAAACCATAGAAGAGAAAAAAGGAAACACTGGAAAAAAGACAATAAAAAAGACCAAGAAGAAAAAGAAAGAGACGGAGACTGAGAAAGATAGAGGGAAAGAGAGAGATAAAGATAGAGAGACACACACACACACAGTAGGAGAGTGAGTGAGAGGGGAGAGAGAGAGAGAGACAGTAAGAAAGTGAGTGAGTGAGTAAGAGAGAGTGAGTGAGTGAGTGAGGAGAGAGAGACAGTAGGAGAGTGAGTGAGTGAGTGAGTGAGTGAGGAGAGAGAGACAGTAGGAGAGAGAGTGAGTGAGTGAGGAAAGAGAGACAGTAGGAGAATGAGTGAGGAATGAGAGACAGTAGGAGAGTGAGTGAGGAGTGAGAGACAGTAAAAGAGTGAGTGAGGAGAAAGAGACAGTAGGAGAATGAGTGAGGAGTGAGAGACAGTAGGAGAGTGAGTGAGGAGTGAGAGACAGTAAAAGAGTGAGTGAGGAGAAAGAGACAGTAGGAGAATGAGTGAGGAGAGACAGTAGGAGAGTGAGTGAGTGAGTGAGGAGAGAGAAAGGGAGACAGTAGGAGAGTGAGTGAGTAGAGAGAGACAGTAGGAGAGAGAGTGAGTGAGTGAGGAGAGAGAAAGAGAGACAGTAGGAGAGTGAGTGAGGAGAGAGAAAGAGAGACAGTAGGAGAGTGAGTGAGTGAGTGAGTGAGGAGAGAGAGACAGTAGGAGAGAGAGTGAGTGAGTGAGGAGAGAGAAAGAGAGACAGTAGGAGAGTGAGTGAGTGAGTGAGGAGAGAGAAAGAGAGACAGTAGGAGAGTGAGTGAGGAGAGAGAAAGAGAGACAGTAGGAGAGTGAGTGAGTGAGTGAGTGAGGAGAGAGAGACAGTAGGAGAGAGAGTGAGTGAGTGAGGAGAGAGAAAGAGAGACAGTAGGAGAGTGAGTGAGTGAGGAGAAAGAAAGAGAGACAGTAAGAGAGTGAGTGAGTGAGTGAGTGAAGAGAGACAGTAAGAGAGTGAGTGAGTGAGTGAGTGAGTGAAGAGAGACAGTAAGAGAGTGAGTGAGTGAGGAGAGAGAAAAAGAGAGACAGTAGGAGAGTGAGTGAGGAGAGAGAGAGACAGTAGGAGAGCAAGTGTGTGTGTGAGAGAGAGAGAGAGACAGTAGGAGAGTGAGTATGTGTGTGTGTGTGTGTGTGTGTGTGTGAGAGAGAGAGAGAGAGAGAGAGAGAGAGAGAGAGGTGGTTAATTTCTCATTCACTTCCTCTGAGATTCATAAATAACACAATGTCTCCGTTTTTAATAAAACCAGGATTTCGTTTATTAAGCAGAACTGATGGTTTTGTTGGAAACACTGTGCTCTGGACGACCTGACGTTTCTGGAGCCTGAGGGCTGCTAGCATACACACTACATGTCCAAATCTTTGTGGACACTCCTAATGAATGCATTCCGCTACTTTAAGTTGCACCCATTGTTGGCACAGCTTGTATAGTGTGGAGAAATGCTGCCAATAGAATAGGACTCTCTGGAGCATATCCAACCTATTGGCACCATGCCTGATGCCAGACGTGGGCTAGAGGAGTATAAGGCAGTGAAACTGTGTTCTCTGGAATGATGGATGGTGCTCCATCCAAAACGTTTGGGATGAGTTTGGGAGTTGGGGAAGAGGTGGAGTTCTGCTTATCCAACACCCTGACCTCACTTACGCTCTTGCAATCAAATCAAATCCTCACAGAAATGTTCCCAAATCTAGTAAAAAGCCTTCCCTGGAAAATGGAGTTTATCTTACCTTCATATACCCTGATTTTGGAAGAAACGATGAATGAGCAGGTGTCAAAATACAGTGTAGCTATCATACAAATCATGCTGTAAAGACAAACTGAACTCATCACATTTGTGGACAGACAGGCAGACAGATTCATATCCAAGCATGTTACCATGGACAAGAGTACAGCCAATGATCTGGGCAAATTGAATGCAGGTAGTAAGTTATATATGTATACATGTTATGCATATCTCTACTGGGTCCGTCATAACATAGGAAAGTATGACAACACATCTGCCTTCTGATTTCTATAGGCCAGGCCAATCTTTCCTTTTAGACCTATTAGCTGTCTGTTGAGCAGGAAAAAGAGACTGAAAACAAACATTTGCTTTTTTATCTTAAACATTTTAAAATCTAAACCACAAACGTTGTGTTTAGTTAGTTATTCATTAACGAAATTTGCATCAATATTTAATAAAAAATACTGTGGCATAATAAGCCTGTAAAAGGCTTTATTATTAATTCAGAGTGGGCCTCAAATTCCTGTCAGGCCCACCATTTTTCATTTTGTTTGTTTATAATAATTTAGTTGTATTTGATTTATTGTATTTATGTTATTTTTGTTTTTTATGTGTAAAGAGACGTTGCTGAAGAAGCAATTTTAATGTTTAAACTGAAATAAACAATGAAATAAGCTCATTTTGAACATAAATACAGTTATGCAGTTCATATTTTACAAATCCATACGACAGCCCAGCGTTATATGTCGGTCATTAAAACAGTGTGCAATCTTTCTTCATAACCAGTGTCTCTTTTACTGGTTTTTAAATGCTCAAAAAGACATTCCCATATGAGAAGAAGTAGTGAAAGACCAAATCTGAGTCAGACACAGCCCTACAAAACAGAAACCACACAATAACTGTAGTACAGTAAGAGGTGGAAGAGTGGTGGAGCAACGGCAAAGTCCCTTGCTGTTGCTTGTTGTCTTCAAACGCAGACTGAAGACCCACCTCTTCCAAGACAGGCAGGGTGTGGTGTATGTTGAGTGCTGTGGTCTCCATACTGGCTTTTGTATTTAGTAGTATCTAAGCTTAGAGGCATCTTTTGGATCCTAGTCTATACAAGCTAGCTAAGGGAATTTTCTGGGTAAACAGTGAAGCACTTTTGTGAGTCGCTCTGGATAAGAGCGTCAGCTAAATGCCTTCAATGTAAACGTGAGTGTTAAATGTAGGAATAATGAATATAGAATCAAGGTGAGCTCTGAATTTAAGGGTTAAGGAGTTTCTAGGTAAATGTTGGAGGGGGGCTCTGGATTGTATTACTGCTCACACTGCCAAACTCTTACAGGTTACTGAGTCAAAGAATCAGGTAATTCCCCTATGTGTGAAGTAATGCCAGAAAAAAAAATTGTGTGTGTGTGTGTGTGTGTATGTGCACAAAAGTAATGTGACCTGTCTAGAAAATTGAGAGCGTGGGGCTAAAGGCCTGTAACAGGAGAGATCAAAGAGCTGTCCCTGAAAACTGAGATTTCCCTCGAAAGGCCTCTTTTCTCTGTCCCTCTTTCCTCTTCTAAAACAACATGAACAATCCGTCACAAAGGATTGAGAGCCATAGTTTGGTGGAAAGTGGAGAAACGTACAGACCTGCCCTCTTAAAATACTGCCTTAAACCGTGTGGAGATGTTCAGTAATTTCAGTAATAGGCTTGCGTATGTGGTTTCGGACACTGTATGACTCCCACAGATTACTGAACAACTCCACAGTTTGAGGTAAACATCTGATGATTAACACAATGCTAGTGGGTATAAATATAGTAATTGCTTCTACATGGATCCAAAGCCTATCAAGTATACCAATCATGTTTTTTGTATTAATATAAAATAATTTATAATAATAATAAACTGAATAACTGGATACCAATGAGCTGGATATCCGCATAAGCTCAATATAACAAGCCATGATTGATTACTGGCTATTATTATGATAATAACTGCTGTGTTGTTTCCACATTATGACTGTGGTTAATAATCTCATGCACCAGCTCGTGCTCATGGGCTAATCCTGCATCAGCTACTCTGCTTCTAATAATGCAATAATGATAATTCCTCTGGCCTGCTAAAATACTGCCAGGGTCTGTCCCAGGACAGGGGGGCTATTTTAAATTCTCTCCATCACGTCCCCTATCGGGTTTCCCTTCACTGCTGGTCACGGTGGGTGAAGGAGAAAAGTTCAATGCGAAGCCTCCTCCAATCAATGAGGTGCGCTGTGCATGCCAGATAATCGGCCATTAAGCAAACACTTAGATCAGCCGGGCTGCTGCTTTTAATTATTCATGAGCTGGACGAATACATTACATGGCGGCATGGGATACTTTGGGAGGGCGGAGTCTGGAGGACAAATCCGCTTTGATCGGGATGACACTGGCTCCGGAAACTTCAGCCGTTAAAGGGGAATTCCACCATTTGTTCAAAATTCTCTGCTTAATTAAACAGTTAAGAGGTGGAGGAAGTCATTCACAGCAGCATTGTTCACAGCGATGGTGAATGCAACCAGACGTCTGAAGACTGCCTCTAAAAAGTCCCTCGCAGAAAGTCAGTACACCAAATGGTTATGCATACACCACCTGATGCCTCATTTACCAGTTTCTAGAAGATTTTGGTTCTAAAACATTAAAACGGTGGATGGATACATGCATTAAACTCAGATGACATGCGCAGTTCAGCAGTGGTTTTGGACAAGGGCACAGTGGGGGTACAGAGGGAATTTCTAGCCACCTGACAGAGGCCCTAAAATGCACTATATTGGTGAGTATATTGTTAGATTTGTTGTGGGGCCCAGTGTAATATCTTTTCATTGGGCCCAAAATCCCTGACAGCAGCATTCATTTTGAATGGTTAGTGAATTAAATGGCCATACAGTGCCTGTAAGAAGTATTGACCCCCTTGGATGTTTTCCACATGTATTTCTTTTATTATTGTAATTCTGGTCAATATAATTTAGCTTTTTCATCCAAGAATTTACAAAATAAATAATTGTAAAATAATAATTGTAAAAAAATGATGACTGAATGGTATGAATATTCACCCCCTTTAATGTGACTGATGTGATGTGACTCACCCCCTTTAATGTTCAACAGAGGGCCAGACAGTCAGTGGCACCTGTCTGAAAGGTCCAGCCACTGGTTAATCAGTATTCCTGGCTACAAAAGAACACTCCAAGCAAGGATGAAGGATGAAAAAAAACAAGTCACTGAACGTCCCCTAGAGTTCAGTTAAATCCATCATTAAGAAACGGAAGGAATATGGCATGGGAGTAGATGTGCCTCGAGCAGGCTGTCCTCACAAACTGAGTGACAGTGCAAGAAGAAGACTGCTGAGGGAGACCACCAAGACTTTTACCACTACCAATGATTATAAGCAAGCCTATTAGATATTAGAGATTCTACTCTAATCTCACTCTTTTAGAGAGACTGAACAACTCCACACAGTTTGAGGAGAGCGTGTCATGATTTACACAGCAGCTAGCACCATGCTAACTGGTGGGGTATACGTTTTCATTATCTGTTAGCTACATCAGCCTCGTAGCTCCAGTGTAAAACTAAAGGAGGTTTGACATTTGAGGTCCATCATTGTCCAAATTATAGCTTTAAAGTTTCCATTAAGAACCTCTGGAACAACATCAAGCTACATTTTTTCGGCAGTATCTACGGGTTAAAGGTAGAGCCCACCTGCTGCTCATACACCTGTTCCAAAGTCAGGCAGAGAGAAAGGGATGGGCGAATGAGAGAGAGAGAGAGAGAGAGAGAGAGAGAGAGAGAGAGAGAGAGAGAGGCTGCATTCATTTTCAATCTGCCCTCTTGTCCTTGCTTAGAGCCGAGACGTTGTCGGTATCCAGTAGCAACCGCCCACCGTTCCCATGGGCCATTTCTTTTTATCCGCCTTTTCGCAGCTTTCCCCATCGATCACTGACCTCACACTGAACTCCATTGCCCATAATCCCTCACCTTACAGCATTGCTGTCACCACGTCGACCCCTGCCCTCACTGCGCCACGCAACATGTGGCATTAATTACAGACCAGAGCGCACACACACAGAGTCTATATACACTCCATGTCCAAAAGTATGTGGACACCTGCTCCTCAAAGCATCGATTTATCTGAAATCAGGGGTATTAACGGGAATTTGTCCCCTTTTTCTGCAGAAAAAGGCTCTACTCTTCTGGGAAGGCTTTACAACTAGATGGTGGAACATTGCTGTGTGTTTGATTGCATTCAGCCCCAAGAACAAGAGCATCATTGGGAACAGTGACCTTAGGCTCAAGTGATCAGGGATGCTCAAGAGCGCAACATTCTATTGGTCAGTGGTTCTCTATGGAGATTATGTAAGGTAAGTGTAAATACACCAGACATGACACACACACACACACACACACACACACACAGTTTTATCTGATCACTGATCTTAATTAGAATTATTCCTGTCCTCTCCCCCTCCTCTTTTTTTCTCTCTCTGTCCTGATAAAAGAGTGGATGTTTTGTCTGACCTTGTGGCTGACGGCTCTGTAGAAGGCCCAGTGACCTTTTTCACTCTGTATCCCACTCTCTCTCTCTCTCTCTTTTGCTTCATTTCTCTTCTGGGCATTTCTCTCTCTCCCTTAATCTCTGTCTGACTGTGGGTCATTGTGCTTTATGGGTGTGACCAATCATTATCCCTTAACTGCAAAAGTGATCTCTCTCTTCTTCAAACGCTACTCCTCTCTATCTTTCATTTAATCCCCCCCTCCTTTTCTCATCACTTCCTCTTCTCTCCCCTCTCCTCCTCTATGTTCTCTTCCCTCTCTTTCCGTCTCTGTATTATCCCTGCTATCGTCTCTTCTCCTTTCTTTTCCATTCTTCTCCTCCTTCCGTTCCTCCTCTCGTTTCTTCTTATCTGGCTTCCCTTATCTTTTTGTCTCCTCCCATAACTTATTCCCCTCTCTCTTCTGTTCCTCTGAAGGTCATATCTGGTGGTCCTCTTGGCTTCCTGGTCAACAGATTTGTTGTGGGCAGCAGCCCAAGCTCGAGCATCAGCACTGATCCAAGGTTTCGGATTGGGAAACAATGGGAACAATGTCATGCAACGCATTCCTCTTCCCAGTAGTCCACAATCATGTCCCAAAACTTTTGTCCATACAATGTATGGACAGGAAAGGATTTCTACTCAATTTTGGAACATTGTTGTGAGGATTTGATTGCATTCAGCAACAAAAGTGTTAGTGAGGTCAGGATGTTGGATAATTACCACCCATCTCACTCCAACCCCAACTCCCTAACTCATTCCAAAAATATTGGATGGAGCACCATCCATCCTTCCACAGAAAACAGTTCCATTGCTCCACAGATCAATGCTGGGGGGCTTTATACCCCTCTGGCCTAGGCATGGTGCCAATAGGTTCATGTTTATCCACTTCAGAGAGTCTTATTCTATTGGCAATATTTCTCTACAGGGACTAAACAAGCTGTGCATTTGTATGCATTTGCAGATGTATGTCAGCAAAGGGTGCAACTGAAAGTAGCTGAATGCATTCATTAGAAGGGATATTATAAATACACAATATGGCCATTTTACCATGCTTGACCCTGCTTGTGTCCTCTGAGAGCCCCATGGGGTTACAGCAAAAATACATGGATACAGCAAAACTGGACCTAAACCTGATCAATGTACAGACATCAATAAAACAAGCTTTCCGGAAAACAACTGACCATAATGCTGCAGTGTGTAAATTATGACCATTCTGAAGTGAACAGATCCACCACGATATTGCTTTTACCACCAGCCTGCCGTGAACAACCAATGAGAGTAAATCTCTGGAGAAATGCTGACAGCTACAGCAATTCCAGAGGCCTAAAAATAGTCAATAGTCAGATTACCCTGGGGTTTTAAAGTGATAGTTTGACCAAAAATCACATTGAGAGTTTTCCACCTTAAATCAATGTCAGTCAATCAGCCAAGACCTGTTTAGTGGTGCAAATTACTGCTGTCATTTAGCAGGACAGCGATGACTGCATCTCCACGGACCCGTCTTCCAAGCCAATGATGAGTCTGCTTACTTTCAGACAGGTGGTTGAACAGATGTCTGTCTGGAGCAGTCACAACAACCTTAAGTTGTGGAGATGATAGCCTCCAACTCCCCACTATCCTTGACAAGACTGTGATGGCTGTGGAGTCCTTCAAGTTCCTGGAAACTTTAATCACTAGGGACCTGACTTTTGAATATGAACTACATCAACATCACAAAGAAAGCCTAGCAGAGGATGTACTTCCTGCACCAGCTGAAGAACTTCCACCTGCTCCAGGAGCTGCTGGTACACTTCTACACAGCCATCATCCAGTCTGCCGTTACCATCTTCATCAAAGTCTGGTGCAGCTGTGCTACAAACCAAGAAATCCACAAACTGCAGTGCCTTATAAGATCTGCAGAGAAGGCCATCAGTGTTCAGCAGCCCATACAGATCATCCTGCACAGAACCTTCAGAACCAGAGAAAATCATTGGTGACCCATCAAATCCTGGCCATCACCTGTTTCAGCTCCTCTCATCAGGAAGGCGCTTTAGTCAACTGAAGGATTAAACAACCAGACCCCTATCACGTTCATGAACAACTGTTGCACATAAGAATCCCTGTATTTATCCCCTGCATATTCTTGATCCATCTATTTTCATATCCGCTTCTTCCTGGTCAGGGTCTCAGTGTGTCCAGAGCCTACCCGGTACAAGGCAGGAATACCTTTACTCACAGTCATACCTAGGGTCAATTTAGCATGGCTAATTCACCTAGCATGTGTGTTATGGGAGGTGGGAAGAAACTGGAGTAGCCAAGAAAAACCTTTTCATGGCCTTGGTTAAACCAGAGACCGTGTTCACACAAATATACTTGACCAATGAAGCCTGATTCTGATTCTGAGCAGCTTCCATTACTTGTTAGCTAGCATTAGCCTCCTAACGCCACTTCACACACTGAGCATGTCTTGGCTGCCCATCTACATTTGAAATATGTGGACGGGACTGTCATTTTAAGCTGTCTGACACAGTCACGATGTAAGAGAGTGTTGTGTACTCTAGAGGACAGCAGGGTGGTCAGTGTAGGTGAACATGGTGATGACAAAGCCACAAACCTGGCTTCAACCTGCTTGCTGACACACACACACACACACACACACACCTGACCTGTACAGTAAGGGTTGTGATATACTTGTTCGTTTTGCTGCCAAATGCTTAAAAGTGCTGACTCTAAACTCAGCAGGTACAGGTGTGTGTGTGTGTGTGTGTGTGTGTGTGTGTGTGGGTGTGTGAGAGAGAGAGAAAGAGAGAGAGAGAGTGTTTGTGTTATTTGTGCAAATTTAAAGGAACAGTCTGGCAAAAAATCTAATGAGCATGACTGTACAGCGACCCCAGATGCAGTTGATCAGTCAGGGCATGTTTAGGATCTGCTGCTTTAGTTTCTTTAGTTTAGAATGGGAGATGCTAGGCTAACATTGCTAACAAA
Source organism: Salminus brasiliensis (assembly GCF_030463535.1). NCBI lineage: Eukaryota > Metazoa > Chordata > Actinopteri > Characiformes > Bryconidae > Salminus > Salminus brasiliensis. Next base: position 29,143,313 of record NC_132890.1, on the reverse strand, counting down.
CACTGGAGTTAGACTGTCACCAAACTCAGCTCTGATAAGTAAATTAGAATGCATACTCAAAGCAGCTGCCCCTCAGTTCAACTCTAGACTAATGTCTGTGCCAATCAAGATCTGAATGCGTTTCAAGAGAAAGGTTGAGTGCTAAATGTTTTTGGGCGCATGTTAAAGCAATAATCCACTGTGGGTTGTTTGTCTCAGTGATTGTACTGCACTACACCCTCCAATATCCCCCCCCCCCCCCCCCCCCCCCCCATCTGAGGGGGAAAACACTGTAACACAGCCTGCAGAGACACACAACGTTAATACACCCAGGTTCGGTGAGTATAACGACCATATGCTGCAGGCACCAAAATGCCCACGTGTGCGCACTTTCCGACCACTGCAGTAGAGCGTGGGACGCGTGTGTGTTTGTGTGTGTGTGTGTGTGAGACAGGCTGGCCGGCCCGCAGGAGGAAGCAACAGAAGGGTCCGTCTCCGGCCTGCTCAGGTGAGTTCTGGCCAAACGCCGTTTTCATTTCCTCTAACCCACCTGCAGCCCGCTCACCTGCAGGGACACGTCCTGATACACAGCTGTGCACACAGCTCCATCCTACACACACACACACACACACACACACACACACTCGCACACACATACAAACACAGATACCTGCATTCACGGCAATTTAACAATTACTCAATCACAAACCCGAGTTAAAGCCCACCCACCAGAAGCTGAAAGTGCCCCCAAAAATGTGTCACAATGTCACAATGAAAACGTTTAAAGAAACAGAATGTTAAAAAAAAACTACAAAACAGTGTTTGACCATAAAACATCCGAAAGTAGTATTACTGTCTCTTCCTGTTACTCTTACTAGCCCTGCGGAAACACAAGTGTAATTCACTTTAACTGATTTACCATAAGAACATACAGCCACCTTCCAATAATCATCCTTAAAGCTTGTATTATATCAGCTGATATTCAATATTAATGATCATATCGACCAGAACTCCACATTAAATATCAGATCACTATTGGATGATACGTGACCTTAAATATTGAATCTTGTTGGCCAGTAATCAGTATTAAAGTTTGGATCAGTATCGGCTGATACTCAACATTAAAATTGAACTTGTTTCAGACAATAATCAACATATTGGATATGTATTGATCAGTAAATTCAGCATTAAATATCATTTGATATGATCTGATATTTAATATATCTGATTTATATCTATATAGATATATATCAGATATACATATCTATCTATATGAGGATTGGCTCTGTACTGGTTTATACTCAGCATTAAAGATCGGATCAGCACTGGTTTATACTCAACATTACAGATCGGATCAGTACTGGTTTATACTCAACATTAAAAATTGGATCCGTACTGCTTTATACTTAACATTAAAGACTGGATCTGTACTGGTTTATACTCAACATTAAAGACTGGATCTGTACTGGTTTATACTCAACATTAAAGATTGCATCCGTACAGCATTAAAGATCGGATCCATACTGGTTTATACTCAACATTAAAGATCGGATCTGTACTGGTTTATACTCAACATTAAAGATCGGATCTGTACTGGTTTATACTCAACATTAAAGATCGGATCTGTACTGGTTTATACTCAACATTAAAGACTGGATCTGTATTGTTTATACTCAACATTAAAGATCGGATCTGTATTGTTTATACTCAACATTAAAGATCGGATCTGTACTGGTTTATACTCAACATTAAAGACTGGATCTGTATTGTTTATACTCAACATTAAAGATCGGATCTGTACTGGTTTATACTCAACATTAAAGACTGGATCTGTATTGTTTATACTCAACATTAAAGATCGGATCTGTACTGGTTTATACTCAACATTAAAGATCGGATCTGTACTGGTTTATACTCAACATTAAAGATCGGATCTGTACTGGTTTATACTCAACATTAAAGACTGGATCTGTATTGTTTATACTCAACATTAAAGATCGGATCTGTACTGGTTTATACTTAACATTAAAGATCGGATCTGTACTGGTTAATACTCAACATTAAAGATCGGATCTGTACTGGTTTATACTCAACATTAAAGATCGGATCTGTATTGTTCATACTCAACATTAAAGATTGGATCTGTACTGGTTTATACTCAACATTAAAGATCGGATCTGTACTGGTTTATACTCAACATTAAAGATTGGATCACACTGGCCAATAATCAGCATTAAATAATAGTGTGTCAGCTGATATTCAGCATTAGTATCAGTATTGACTAGTACTCAACATGACAATACATGACATTAAAGAAGATAGGATTGGGCAATAATCAATATTAAGGTACCTTGAAGGGAATGGGGCCAAAAAATAGACCAGGTCAGCACTAATATGCGCATGTCCTGTATAAATTGTAGGACTTTGTGAATGTGGATCAGTTTCAGCTTCTGAGCTCTCTCTCTCTCTCTCTCTCTCTCTCTCTCTCTCTCTTCTCTCACTCTCTTTTTCTCTCTCTCTCTCTCTTTTCTCTCTCTCTCTCTCTCTCTCTCTCTCTCTCTCTCTCTCTCACTCTATCTCTCGCTTTCTTACACTCACTCTCTGCATTTTGTAATCTTTTGAGCCCACTCACACATGTGCCAAGTTGCGCATGATAGGCTCATTTTATTACACTTTCATGTATTCCCACCATCACTCACACACACACACACACATTCCTCTATCACACATGACCACCCACCCAGTGCTGCCAACCCGGGATAACCTCACACACTGGCACACACACACACAGGAGTAAGTGTGCCACAAAAGCATTAGAGGATACCTAAATTATTCAGAATATTGGAGCAGCTTGCCAACAGAGTCCTGAGAGAGAGAGAGAGAGAGAGAGGGGGGAGAGAGTAGAAGGGGGATTTTAAGAAGAAAAAAGAAATCCAACAAAGATTCAGTAACACACTCTCAAACCATTTCCCCATCACAGCCCCCACAAGAGCACCTGAGTTTCAGCCTCAGCACTTTCCTAATGACTAATACAGAATCCAGCTACAGATAATTCGTCAGTCTAATCAACCAGGAGGAAAAGAAGTGTGTTCCGGAACAAACGACTTCAAAACGACCGTCTTAACTCCCGCTGATGAGGACACATCTGGGCCCGAATGATCCGGCCTCGTTTAGACGCATTGATCATTTGAAAGTCTAAATCACCTTGGCGTATGCTAATCTCCAGGCATATGCTTAGCCTGTGGGTTGTGCCTGAGGGTAACAGTGGTCGTGCTTAAACTCTGAGGCATTGGCTTCATAAAATAGTCATTAGCTTTAAACTCACTCTGAATGTGCTAACGGCCGCAAAAACAGAGGGCAACATCTGGAGGGAGAAAACTATCTTAACATAATGGCAAACATTACTGACTGGTTAACAATGCTAACTACTTTACTGTCAGGACGTCAAGTCAAGTCCAGTCAAGTCAAGTGGGTTTTATTGTTATTTCAACTACATACAGAGTACACAGTGAAACGAAACAACCTTCCTCCAGGACCATGGTGCAACATAGACACAGTGCATACAGAACACAAGTGCAACACAATACAAGTGCAGACAGACAAAACAACACAATACAGACAGAGAATAATAAATAATTAGGGGTAGTGTGCAAATTATGCAGTGTGTATAAATATTGAGTCCAGTGAGGTAGTAAAGTTATTAGTGCAAATGCTTTGTGCAAATGCTTCCCGTTTTATCTGGGGTAAATGGTTGGAGAGAGAGAGAGAGAGAGAGAGAGAGAGAGTGTGTGCATGTAACAGAAAAAGATATCAGTTCAGAAGTTGAGTTGAGTTGAGAAGTCTGATGGCTTGGGGGAAGAAGCTGTTGCAGAGTCTGGTCGTGTTGGACCGGATGCTGCGGCACCTTCTTCCTGATGGCAGGAGGGAGAACAGTCTGTGTGAAGGGTGGGTGGAGTCATGCACAATGCTGGTTGCTTTGCGGATGCAGTGGGCAGTGTAAATGTCCATGACAGAAAGGAGAGAGACTCCGATGATCGTCTCAGCTGTCCTCAAAATATGTTGGAGGGTCTTGCGGTCAGAGGCCGTGCAGGTCCCAAACCAGGCAGTGATGCAGCTGCTTAGGATGCTCTCTATGGTCCCTCTATAGAAGAGGGTGAGGATGGGTGGAGGGAGACGGGCCTTTCTCAGCTTCCGGAGGACGTAGAGACGCTGCTGGGCTTTCTTGGCTGTAGAGCTGGTGTTCAGGGACCAGGTGAGGTTCTCCGCTAGGTGGACACCAAGGAACTTGGTGCTCTTAACGATCTCCACAGAGGAGCCGTTGATGCTGAGCGGAGAGTGGGCTGACTGGTTGAAATGTCTGCTACTGACTTCTAATTGGCTAGCATTACTGCTGCTGATAGCTGACTAGTGATATGTATATTTGGGCTAGATCTCCATAGAAAGTGCAACTCAGGTACTTAAAAAAAACTAGCACCAAATCTAAAACATTAGCTAGAACTGCACTATCACCAACCAGAAAATAAAACACATCATTTTAATGATAAATGATAAACACAGTAGAAGGCTGTTTTGTGCTAGCACTACCTGATCCAAGCTTGGAGGACTAAAATCTGAGTGAATTTGGTGTGCCGCTGCTATAAATTCTGTGTTTGAATGACTGAAAACTCTGTGGATAAATTACGATTTTCCACTTCACGTCCAAATTAGCCGAGAGAACAGGAATAAAAGAGCTTTGCTCCAATAATTTCGCCTTTCATTTCTGCTACACGCTGCTTAATTAACATGGTGACACTGTGTTCACTCTGATGGAGGAGAGGGAATTTAACCAGAGGAAAATTCACCACTGAAGTGGATTCAGCTCCTTATTTCTTCACAAGGGTGCTTACTGTGTTAGACGATCAAATGGAGCTACATCAAACCAGTGGGATGAGAGTGTGCGTATAAGTGTGAGTGTGTGTGTATGAGTGTGTGTGTCATCTCTTGTGGGGTCCAAATCCCCCTAGGATGATGAAAATGTGAACATATTGTGGTCGTGGGGACATTTGGCTGCTCTCCACAAGAAATATGCTTTTTTTTCACCCCCCTAAAAACTGCGGCATTTATTCGAAAATTGTGTGTGTGTATGAGTGTGTGTGAATGTGTGTGTGCACAGTCAGAGGTGGCCAGAAGAAATTTTACACCAAGACCCAAGTCAAAGCAAGGGTTCAATGTCATTCAGATCATGAATATGTTAACTTAATAACCTTCAGGGGATTACAGAATTTACATAAATATTATAATCTACATGCACATAACGAAGCCAAACTAAAAACACTGGGAAGTTTTACTTTTCCCTGTTAGCATTTCAAAGGGCCCATTTCACTGAAAACTGAATTTCAGTGGGAAAAAAAAAATTGTTGTATGTAAACAATTTAAAAAATGTGTGGTTCCCTCCTCGGGTCATTCAGTCCGTATATGGAAAAAAAGGAGCAAAAACTTGTAAATTAATTTATTGTGACATAAAAAAGCAACGGATTTACATATTTCTGTCTCTATAGCCTACATCAGCTTAGCCCCGCCCATTTACACTGAGCCTAGGCATTTAGTAGGATCCTTGGATGTTCCAGAAAAATGCAACCAAGAGGTAACAGCGGGTCAAACTAACACATATATGAGGAACTCTTATGAGCCAGTATGTTGGGTTACGCATACACCACCCCTACCCCCCACCCCCCCCCACCCCCCACCTTAATGGTGCTGAGATATACAGAGAATGGCCCAGACTGGGTTCTTTTTAACATGGCATTTCTTGAGTGAATATATATTGTCTCTAAATAGGTTCATAATCTATATATACACTTGTGTAACATCAAGCTCAGTCTGAAGTGTGTGTGTGTGTGTGTGTGTGTGTGAGATGATTCCCGTGGTGATGGGGTGACCATGTTGTGGCACAGTGACATTTCTCTCTGTGACAGTCGCCCTGGGTTACGAGACTGATATGCTGGTGCTCTGTTATATTCAGGTCTGATAAAATCTGTCCCCTCCAGGACTCCTCAGGTCAGAGAGACGGAACAAAGGAATAAATAAGAGCATACTGATAAAAAGGGAATGGAAAAAGAGAGCGGGGAAACAAAGAGAGCAGAGAGAGAATAAAGAATGGAGAGCAAGGCTACGTTGCCAAAGCCAGTATTCTTCATCTACTATTTTGTTTATAAATATATATATATATATATATATATATACATATATACTGTAAATTATACTGTACATTGTAGTATAGACTGTATAATATACTACAGTTGTACTTTCTAAACAACGTAATTGCTAAGAAATTCAACTGAAACAATAAAACACATCAATAGCAATAACAAGACCCACTAAAGACAGTAGTACCATTAAAACCGTTAGAGCTAACAGGTGAAGTAAATGCAGTATAACTGTAATGTAGGACAGCTAATTCACAGAGCTTTTTTATTTTATTTTATTTTATTTTCTCCAACTTCTGCGTAATATAATATTCTTTATAAATTATGACTAAACAACTGTAGCCTGAAAGGGTGGAGCTAAACAGCTGTAGGCTAAATGGGGGGCTAATCAGAATGGACAAATTTAAACTAAATTATGCTTGAAGGGCGGGGCTAAAGAGGGTAGAAAGCCAAAGTGCCATAGGCTGAACGGTCAGAGCCAAAGTGCTGTAGGCTGAACGGGGAAGGTTAAACTGCTGTAGACTATATGGGGTCTAACGTTGTATAGGGTGAATGTGTGAGGCTAAAAAGTTGTTGGCTAAATAAGTGGAGCTAAATGTCTATAGGATGAGTGAGCAGGAATAACCTATAAGCCAAACTGATATAGGCTGTATGGGTGGGACTAAACTGCTATAAGGTGAATGTGCGGCTGTGTAGGCTGAATGCGCAAGGCCGTACACATTTTAAAATGGAGTTCTTCAAGGGTTTACCTCAAACAACTATATGGATGTTTACAAGGTTCCTTCACAGAACTTTTTTAAAAATGGTTCTATGTAGCACAAAAAAGTTCCGCTATATAGAACACTGAATTTCCAGTGTTTCCAGAATGCAGTAGTGAGAGCGAGCGAGAGAAAGACTGTGAAGAAAAAAAGGTGGACAGACAGAGTTGAAGAAGAGCAGCAGCTGAGCAGTGTGTGTCCCTGGCGGGTGTGTGTAGAGGTTAAGTGTGGCTCTTGTTAGTAAATGGGATGTGTGTGTGTGGGTTTAGCTCCGTCCCTCACACTCCAGCCTGTGTGCGTGTGTGTGGAGATCATTAGCAGCAGCCGAAGGTCAGAATCGGTGTTACTCAGACAGACAGAGATAAGAGCTCGTTATCACAGAAGCTTTAATAAGAACCTGAGTGTGTCACCATGGCCCAAAGACACATCCACCAAACTTCAGCCCGCTTTAGCTCCTCAGATCCAGCTAATAACCCTTTAAAGTCAGCCTGAAAACAAAACTGACCTTTTTGTCCATGTTAGTCCATGTCACTGCTTATATTAGTCACAATACCTACATATAGAGTTTTTATTAATATTCAACCCTAATGAGAGACTGTAGCTCCACCTCAGTGTATATCACAATACCTACATTTAGAGTGTTATTAATATTTACCCTAATGAGAGACTGTAGCTCCTCCTCCTCAGTGTATATCACAATACCTACATTTAGAGTGTTATTAATATTTACCCTAATGAGAGACTGTAGCTCCACCTCAGTGTATATCACAATACCTACATTTAGAGAGTTATTAATATTCACCCCTAATGAGAGATTGTAGCTCCACCTCAGTGTATATCACAATACCTACATTTAGAGTGTTATTAATATTCACCCTAATGAGAGACTGTAGCTCCACCTCAGTGTATATCACAATACCTACATTTAGAGTGTTATTAATATTCACCCTAATGAGAGACTGTAGCTCCACCTCAGTGTATATCACAATACCTACATTTAGAGTGTTATTAATATTCACCCTAATGAGAGACTGTAGCTCCACCTCAGTGTTTATCACAATACCTACATTTAGAGTGTTATTAATATTCACCCTAATGAGAGACTGTAGCTCCACCTCAGTGTATATCACAATATCTACATTTAGAGTATTATTAATATTCACCCTAATGAGAGACTGTAGCTCCACCTCAGTGTATATCACAATACCTACATTTAAAGTGTTATTAATATTCAATTGCCGCTTTTATGAGATCCCATTCTAAATCCATAGGCATTAATATAGAGTTGGTCCCCCTTTGCAGCTCTAACAGCAGGTTTGGAGCTCTGCAGTTACTGAGTCAGCAAAGCGTTGGAGATTTTTATGCACTATGGTCCTCAGCACTCTGCGACCCTACTCTGTAACTTTACATGGTCTGCCACGTTATGGCTGAGCTGCTGTGATTCCTAAAAGCTTCCACTGTTCAATAATGCCACTCACAGCTGAAGGTGGAATATCTACAAGGGGCGAAATTTCATCAGCTGACTTGTAATGGTGGCATCCTATTCCAGAAACATGCTGGAGTTCAGTGAGCTTTTTAGAACCACCCATTATTTCTGTAATGTGTGTAAATGCATGGCAAAGACTACATTGCAATAGGACTCAATGGAACATCTGAATTCAGTAATTAAGAGGTGTGTCCCAATACTTTTGTCCATATAGTGTATATTTGGATCAGCAGAATCTAGAAACGCAGAGAGGAAAGGAAGGTCCAATAATGTTCAGATGAAGATGAGTGAGCTTGTATCTGGAATGGGAGCTACATCAAAAACTGGGCATGAATATAGCGCCCCCTGTTGGTGACCGGTTGGGATGGATTATTTGTAGCCCAAAAATGTTTTAATATTTGGTTCCAATTCTCACTGTTTAGATATATTTTTTCTTGTTTGTTGTTTTTTTCTTATTTGTTTGTTTTAAGGCGTGAAGCTGAATGTTTGACCTGTCATGAAACGCGTTGACCTTTGGAAAATAATGAAGTTTTGAGTCCCTCTCGCTTACAGACGAAATGAAATGCCAAGCGATCTGTGAGCTGGTAGAGTCGTATATCGCCCACCCACACATATGCAGACACACTCTTACTGCAGGCCATGATCATTTCCCTTCAGTCATAAATACACAGATCAAGCAGAGAAGCAGAAAAACACAAATATCATAGATCTCCAAATCTGAGCGCTTGCCAGCGGCGATGTTGCAGAGGTCATTCATCTGTGACCTCTGAGCTTCCCCTGACCTCGTCTTCAACATGAAAAGAGTGCTTCACAGTTTTGTAGCTTCTGTATGATCTCTGGAGAGCAAATGATTAGCATTCCTTAGAAACTATTAGTTATACACAAACACACACACACACACACATATATATATATATATATATATATATATATATATATATATATATATATATATATATACAGTCATGCCCGAAAGTATTCATACCCCTGTCAAAGTTTGACTTAAATTTACTTTTATTTAACCAGAAATTATATTTTTGCCTGGAAATGACACAGGCATCTCCCAGGAGATAACACGATGATGTACAAGAGGCATCATTGTGGGAAAAAATATTTCTCAGCTTTTATACACATTTGAACAAAAAGTGGCATGTCCAAAATTATTCATACCCTTCTCAATAATTAATAGAAAAGCCTTTATTGGCTATTACAGCAATCAAACGCTTCCTGTAATTGCTGACCAGCTTTTTGCATGTCTCCGCTGGTATTTTTGCCCATTCATCTTTAGTGATGAGCTCCTCTACTCTTTGAGGTTCGAGGGTCTCCTTGCCATCACCCTGATCTTTAGCTCCCTCCACAGATTCTCAATTGGATTCAAGTCAGGACTCTGGCTGGGCCACTGCAAAACATTAATGTTTTTGTCTGCTAACCATTTCTTCACCACTTTGGCTGTGTGTTTTGGGTCGTTGTCGTGCTGAAATGTCCACCGGTTCCCAAGGCCAAGTTTCTCTGCAGACTGCCTGATGTTGTTGTTGAGAATCTTGATGTATTGCTCTTTTTTCATGGTGCCATTTACTGCGATCAAGTTCCCTGGTCCACTGGCTGAAAAACACCCCCAAAACATTAGGTTCCCACCACCATGTTTGACAGTGGGGATGTTCTTAGGGTTGAAGGCTTCTCCTTTTTTACGCCAAATGGTGCACACATCATTGTGGCCAAACAATTCAATTTTTGTTTCATCTGACCATAAAACAGAACACCAGAAGTCTTCTTCTTTGTCCAGATGAGCATTTGCAAAGGTCAAGCGGGCTTTTGTGTGCCTTTTCTGGAGAAGTGGTGTCCTCCTTGGCCTGCGTCCGTGGAACCCAGCAGTGTGTAGTGTCCGTTGAACTGTCTGCCTTGAGATGTCGCCACCAGCAGAGTCCAGATTCACCAGGATGGCCTTGGTGGTGATCCTTGGATTTTTCTTCACCTCTCTCACTATTCTCCTGGCCAGCACAGGTGTCACTTTTGGCTTCCGACCACATCTTCTGAGATTTTCCACAGTGCGGAACTTCTTGTATTTTTTAATAATACTTTGCACTGTAGCCACTGGAACTTGAAAACATTTTGATATGGCTTTATAGCCCTTTCCTGACTTGCGAGCGGCCACAATGCACAGCCGCAGGTCCTTAGTGAGCTCCTTTGTCTTAGCCATGACTGTCCACAAACCAACTGCAGAGAGCTGCTGTTTTTCTCCTGTTGAGTTGATTAAAACAGCTGTTCCCAATGAATCAGGGTAATTAGGATGCTTTAAAACAGCTTGGACTATTTGGAATGGTATAGAACTTTGGATTTTCCCATATACTGTGACAGTTTTCAAAGGGTATGAATAATTTTGGACATGCCACTTTTTGTTCAAATGTGTATAAAAGCTGAGAAATACTTTTTCCCACAATGATGCCTCTTGTACATCATCGTGTTATCTCCTGGGAGATGCCTGTGTTGTTTCAAGGCAAAAATATAACTTCTGGTTAAATAAAAGTAAATTTAAGTCAAACTTTGCCAGGGGTATGAATACTTTCGGGCATGACTGTATATATATATATATATATATATATATATATATATATATATATATATATATATATATATATATACATATATATATAGATAGATACATAGATAGATAGATATTCTTAATCATTGAATTCAGGTGTTTTATTCAGTGCCATTACCACCGGTGTATAAAGTCAAGCACATAGCTTAGTGTAGCGTAGTGAAAGACACACACACACACACACACACACACATATATATATATATATATATATGGATATATATTGTGGTACACAATATGCTTTGATGAGTGTATTGTGGATATTGTCAGTGCTTAAAGAGCATCTGCATGTTTCATAACAAAGAGTGTAATCAATCTTATTTAATTGAATGGAGTAAGAATCACAGTGCTCAGTATGGGAGAGTATTTGGATAGCAGTTTTTTAAAAATGCATATAGTAAAAATTTTAATATGATATGTTAATGTTAATGTGATATTAAATGTACATATGGTCCAGCTCTAGTACAAACTCTAATACACATGATGAGTATGTTCCAGTATTCTAAGAAGGACAGAGGCAGTTTGGGAAGTGCACACACACTCACACACACACACTCGCACACACACACACACACACACACACACACACACACACACACAGTGTCCATACTCCCACACACTCACAGATATTGTTATGCACAGTGTGTTTATGTGTGTGTGTGTGTGTGTGTGTGTGTGTGTGTGTGTGTGTGTGTGTGTGAATTGATTGGTTTTTCCTGCGCCCCCAATCAATGGCCATGGGAAATTAAGCTGTATTCTTTGAATAAACTCAACAAACACACAGCAGGCACAAAAACCCCACAAAAACAGCCAAACCCCTGATGGTTGGAGTGAAAATGGGTTTCTGAGTTGCAGTGTGTGTTTGGGGGCTGTGAGGGGGGTGTAAATTCCCCTCCAGCAGAGATTTCTGGTTTCAGTCTGATCATCAGTTCTTATTTGCGTGGTGAGAGAGCTGTCATTAAAAACTGTAACCAAAAAATTTCTCACTCGTTAGCCCTGAGAGCCAGGGAGGTTTTTAGTGGGATGGTACATTTAGTGAGGAGGGTGGTGGGGGTGGTGGCAGAGGGGGAGTGGGGGGTTGTTAGGAATAGTACACTCAAATACGGTTCTTAGAGGGATCTTTAGTGAAGTAAACTCAAAGCAAAGAACTGTAAGCAGGGTGAAAGGGTTCTTTAGCTTGATGAGAACCATTGATGGATGGTTCTACAGTCCAGGCAGGGTCACTTTGACTCACAACAACCATGGAATCCTTTCTGGTGCTACATAGACTATTCACATGAACCTACTTACCAATACAAAGAATGCTTTAACACATAGGAAAGGACCCATATAGGGAACTGAAAAGGGTTTCTCTATCATTGCCTGTCAAAGAATCCTTTTCCGTTACTATGCTGAACCCTATGGTTGGTGTTTTTGTGACATGAGGAAAACAAGGACTTTTCATATATAGTTTCCACATATGGAGAACACTCTGAAATGGTAACAGTGTAAATACACTACACCAAAAATGATTTTCCATATCACAAGCCCTTTAAATACATTACACACTGGGCCACGGCGGGGATGGACACTCAGCTCTTACACAGTTGAAGAGGTGTGTGTGTGTGTGTAATAGTAGTAGTAATGATCTCTCTCCAGTGTAATGGATAGAGTTCTCTCAGATAATTACTGCACAAAATGGAAGCAATTAATAATTACAGATATTATCCCATCTTTTCTGATAAGAACCCTTAACCCCCCCACACACAAACACACACACACAAACACGCATACACACACAAAACACACACTCTGTTTTTTTGGTCAGAAATACAGGGAAACTCCTTCTAATGGAGCTCTAAAAAACCGTGATGTGTGTGTGTGTGTGTCAGTGTCTGAACTTTGCTTCTTAAATATTATACTGGCGCTAACATAGCTAACATACCAGGCTAACATAGCTAACAAGGTAATGGAAGCTTATGCCGGTCCAATTAGCATGCTGTTACCTGAATGCTTACATCATCACACACACTCCATAGTCCTCCACAAACTGTGTGATGGTGTTCAGCAATCCCTAACAGACACTCACTAACTCACTGTCAGGGGCACTGCTTGGGATTTTGGGCCCTATAAAAAGATACTACACTGGGCCCCTCTCAGCCACAGTCCTTAGACTCGTCCCTAAATCCCCCCTCCCCCACCGGCGCCCCTTCTCGCTGTTATCTATAAACATGGACTAAAGCACAGAGCTGAGCTAAACACAGTAGCTGCCGCTCTAAAACCCAAATTTAGCCCATGTTTCTAGATAACAGTGAGCCAGTCAGCATCAGAAACCACTTAAGCAAGTCTTTTGGAGATTACTGATCAACTCCATCTGAGCTCTGTCTGAGCAAAGTGTGTGATCATTTAGACTGCAGACCGCAGAAAAATTGGACGCCGCAGTTCTATTCCCTTCCATTCTACAGAAATCAAGCCAAAATTGTGGCGCCAGGCTCGCCTACTCATTTGGTAGAACCGTCCCCTTCTTCCAGACCAAGCATGTCTCAGAGCGCCTTCAGTGAGCTTCCAGCACAGAGGCAAAGCGGATTTCTCCACTACAACTCCATGGAATGAACCGAAAGGGCGCAATGCAAATCCTGCAGCAGGGCTTTTCCAGCCAAGGCTGTCAATGGCTTCATTCTTAAGTGTAACTCCGCCTTCTTATGATCTTGTAGATTAATGTAAAAACTGATTTCTGGGGGGAAATAAAAAATTGCCAGTATTCGCACAGTGACAACTTACTGTTGGCTTTAGACTTTGCAGATGGAAAGACAGTTTAGAGGAGGAAAATGAGATGGAAAATCAGCTGTTTTGTCATTGGAACAAATAAGGATGGGTGGAGCTACACTTCATACTGGTGCTAGACCTGAGGTTGCTTCACTTTTGAGATACATTGCACTGTCCATGTTTTCTTGTTATTCATTTAGGCATGCATGTAGCACCATGCTAACTGGTGAAGCTACTGGAGTGTCCTAGACCTTTGTGGATGTTTACAGATTAGACTATGTAAGACCGTGTCATAAATTAGATATAGGGCCCTAGAAAGGGCACAAGATACGTTGTGATGCTCAATTATATCTTACATCTCAACAACAGGTCTGTTTTCACACCTTCTGCTTGCATCGTTTAAATAGCAGTGGTGCTTGCGAATATATCTACACCAATGGGCGTGGTGGTCTTGAAATAAGGTGTGTTCAGGTAAATATCTGGCGTATTGCTATCTAGGGCAATGGAAAACACAGGAGCGCCACTGACTGAAAACAACCACAGACGTCAACAGTCAGACGTTTGTTGCTATCTTGGCAGGGAATTGTCAATACAGGCGCGTGCAGCCCAACGCTTGTACACCATTGAAAAAGCAATCCGCCAAAGGTAGACCACACCTGGCTCTTAAAGGGAATGGCAAGTGACACGTTGATTGGTTTATTGCCTGTTACGCCCAAAACACACCCATGAATAATTAAAAGACAGAGTACATGCCTTTTGCACGTTTCGAGCCACGGAAGGCAAACTTTTCCTGCTGCTACGATAGCAAAGACACGCTGACACACCTTGATCACACCACTCTGTAAATTTCAGTTAATACTAAATTGTTGCTTTAAGGTCTTTACATGCTTTTAGCAATATCTGAATCCTAAATCTAGTAGCATTTTAGCATTCTATTGCTAATTGTCGCTATACTGTAGCTTGTTAATATTTGGATGTAATAACACTTTGCGCAGGCATGTAAGTCACTGACTGTTACTGATCATAATGGATGTTTTGCTGAGCTACAGGCAGGAAAAGTCATCAGACTGCAAACTAATATATGGACTAATATATGAGCTGAGAGGTTTAGTTTAATTCCCAGTGTGATCATGGTGTTTATAAAGCTGTAAAATATGTTGCTCATAAAAACGCTGAGAGTTGTCCACCGAGCCATAAAACCACACAATTATTACAGCCCTATTAAAACACACTCTCTCTCTTTCTCTCTCACACTTTCTCTCTCTCACACACACACACACTCTCTCTCTCTCACTCACTCACACACGAATAGATGCGCTTTAATGGCCTGCCCTTTGAACCTCCATCTCAAATAACTGTTTGTGTCTTCAAACCACTTCCATTCAGACCACAACGCTGCAACCCTTAAAAGACTGCAAGTCACTCCATCAAACCCACAACTAGGCACCTGATACTCTACGTGTCCAAAAGTATGTGGACAACTGCTCCTCACAGCAGTTGTCCAAAAACAATCAATGATATTAATAGGGATTGTGTCTCCTTTGCTGACATAACAGGCTCTACTCTTCTTGGAAGCTTTTACTCGAGATGTTGGACCACTGCTGTGAGGAGCATTTGGTTGCATTTAGACTCACAAGAGCTCATTGTTCCTCTGATGATTGATCTAGATCAGTGTTTCCATAGTGATGTTAATTATGGTCTTGTTTTTTTAAAGTCTGAATCAGACATTTATGATTTATTCACTATGCATTAAGCATGTATTCATTAGAACGTAATTGCATTGTTAGCTGCAACAGTAACATTTTGTTACCACCCTGTTATGCAAACTATTTAGTTCTGTTAAGTCTCTAATAAGTGATGGGCATAATCTATAATACCTGAAATGTTCATTACACAACTTGCAAGCTTTGCAAGTGTTAGTTTCAGGCTTTTTTAAACAAACAAATGCTGATAAACTGAACTCTTGTATGGAACCCATACTGACATACCAGAGATTCTGTATTTTTCAACACTAATATTTAGTTGATCATTACATAATTATTGAGTGCATTTAAGTCTAATTAGTGTTCTAACTTGGAACACGTTTTGACTTATAAAATTCTTAAGCTGGAAAGCCTCAAATAAAGAAATAAATCAGACACCATGTAGAACCTTCAATAATTCAATTCAATTTTTGTGAATAAATAATGCCCAAAACCTTGTTTATTGTATATTATTACAACCAATAATGTAATCACAAATCTTTACATAACGGAGTTCCAGTTATGTACTAATAAAGTTCATAATGAACAAAGCTTAATGCATAGTGAAGAAATCATTTAGAAATGTCAAGCTTTACTAAACAAAAGAGCCCTAATTTGTGCTCCTTAAAATAAAGTGTTACTGAAAAAAATCCTGTAAAACCCTGTAATAGTCCTCATAACAGAGTTAGGAATGTACCTGGAAAATTCCTTTAATAGAGGAGTTTTTAAAAGCAGTTTCTGAATGTAGAGCAAAGCAGATTTAGGGAAAACACTGTCAATCCATTTACAGCTACACTAAGAAATACATTTGCAAAATATATTTATTGGTAAAATTGTGTTCCTGTATCCTGACTAGAAGAATCCAGGAATACAGCAAGGATCCAAGCAAATTTTCTTTTTTTCATTCAGGAAACAGACACACCCATTAGGGTTATACATGCTAGAGTAGTCTAAGAGTAGTCTACCTTCCAATCTAGATAGCTGCAGCTCAAGCTATTCGGTGCACAGTCTTAGGACAGAGGATGGCTATGACAGAAATAATGAGTGGTTCTAGCTCATATCTTATTATGTAAAGAGTACATTGCTTTACAGATATGCCGATGATATCAATCTAAAGGTAAAACACATACAATTAAGTCTAGCAAAGAACTAGGCAATCCGATCGTGTGTAGTGTTTGCTGAGCTGGTTGGTTAGCATCCAATTCCTTTACCCTAACTGGGCAACTCAACTGAGCGGTCACATACGCGTTTCGGGGCAACATGGAGACACATTTTTTAATTGTTAGGCCAATACATTTCTGTTTGTGGTTTATTTAGCCTTTAAACTAAAATCTATTTATGACTCTGCCACCCAAAGATATAATCGGCATTACACACTCTATTCATTAAGGGGAATAAGGTCAAACAGCAGGAGACGCCAAGTTTTTACCACAGCAAATTGATCATGGAAGAAGGTCTAATATGCGGTTACAATGCCTGTTAAGGGGGTAAGAACGGGTCTGTGAATTAGTCAGGTCTTTGGATTACCCAAAACCTACACCATTTATGGGAATACTGGTTTTGGTACAAATATAATTGACATATTTGGGCATCCGACAGGACAGAAACACTTTTGGTGACACTATAACCTGAGCGGCTTGCAGGAGTGGATGTGAACAGATTACACACACTGAAATGAACAGATTTTTGCTGAGTTTTGACTTTCTATGAGGACAGGTGAAGGGGAAGCATTCTGTGCATGCATTTTATTGAAATCCTTTTTCTAATCTTAAACAGTTAAAGTGTGGCCACAGACAAGCCTTTGCGTGAGTAAAGTCACTACAGTCACATGCAGACTCCACTGGACCAGAGTGTTCTGCAGCAGTAAGTATATTGAGAAACGCCTGATTCTTTCTATGCAATTTAGTTAGCTTCCTCTTATGTATTGGGGTCATATACTGAAGTTTTGGGGGCAGCTGCAGTCCCTACGGATCTGTAAAGTCTCTGTTAATTAACAGATTACAGCGCTGATCACTGTAGGCAGTGATTCATTTGGTTGTCTCTTAAATTCTAGACTTTAATCAATAATTCATGTCAGTTTTTGGGCACTTTATTCAAATGAGGCATCCAGGGAAATAATAAGATACATCCGCTGAGAGGGACAGATAGAAATATATAGACGAAGAAGAAGAAAATTATGGTTCATTCTAATTCAGGCACCGTGGGGCAGCCCACATTAAGGCTCTTGGTCAGGGAACCTGATTAGATCCTCCTGGGCCCAGATGGATGAATCATCGTGCTCTGATGGGGTCTCTTGGCGGTTACGCAACAAATCAGAAACCATATTTAGCCGAACATCATGCAGCAGCATTGATTAAGTCTCTAACGCACATGATCCAACAAAAAGCTGGAGAAGTTTCAGCTCACCGAGCCAGCGGCTGCTGTGCTTTCAACTCAAATTGCGTAACCCGCACTACTGCTTCGATTTTCTTCAGCAACACATATACATCAGCTCCTACACATTCAACATTATTACTGCTGTTTTGCTATATAGTTTAAATGCAATAACAGATCAGCCATAATATTAAAACCACCTCTCCAGATCTGACCATTTTTTTGGCATGGACTTCTGAAGACGTCTGAAGACATTAGCAGCACAGGTATGGGATCAGACTTGAGAACTGTTCGGCAAAGCCAATAGGTGTTGAATCTAATTGAGATCTGAGATCTTATACTGCTGAAAGAGACCACTGCAATTAGGGAATACAGTTACCATGATGCACTTGTTCTGCAGCAATGTTTAAGTCAGTTCAAAGTGTCAAAGTAACAGCCAAGATGAACGCCAGGACACAGGACGCATGGCCCAAATTTGGGGGATTGGTGGCTCAGTGGTCAGAGCATTAGGTTTTCGATAACAATGTATTGGGTTAAATACCTGGGTTCATGTTTCTCAGCCAGTTTGGAATTATCTGGCGCTCTGTTCTTCTTTCTGGACAGTGCAGTTATACAGGCTGGGGAGATTATAAACATCTGTATATTTATCTATAGCGCAGTTGTTTTTTTATTCAGTTGAAAACACTGATCATAAACTGCAGCAATGCACATCTTACTGGTATATTTGGGTGGCATGGAATTGCTCAGGATTGACATCAGCATAGATGATGTCATTGTTTCTGACTTTCTGTCACAATCAATTATTCATCACATGTCACTCAAATGCCGCCAAACCAAAAATGGCATTGATTTCCAATAGCAGAGCTGAAGCTGGGTTTGGTCACATCTGTGCTTTAGCGGTAAAGTGCTGGATAATTAGTCTGAATTAGGCCACTATGTGACTCCATCAGAATGCACAACCTCACCTCCACTGGCCTTCAGTTCTTTGGACTTTGGCAAAGGTTTATCACCAATGATGGATTCTGGGACTGGGTGTGTGGGAAGGTGGGGGTGGGTATTCATGTCATTAGAACTTCATACTGGATATTAATGTTATTAGAACTTTATATAAGATATTAATGTTATTAGAAACTCATTCTAGATATTAATGTTATTACAACTTTATATAGGATATTAATGTTGTTAAACTTCATACAGGATATTACTGTTATTAGAACATCATACTGGATATTTTTTCTATAATATGTAAATATTTTTATAAAGTTAGTTATTTTTATTTTAATCTGGTAATCTTGGCATCCTTAAACGCATCCCCACCCCCACACAGACTCCCGCCCCACCCGCCGTCACCCATGGGGTCTGGTTGATGGAGCTTTGCGCTGGTGGACAGCTAACTGGGCAATAGCCAGATTCACACTGGAGACATTTTACAATGATGGAGCATAATAGACTTAACACACTGCAGACAGAGAGAGAGAGAGAGAGAGAGAGAGGATTGCTTTTAATACCCTACTGACCCCTATCAGTACCCTGACATTTAGTAAGACAGAAGTCCATTACTCTATTACTTCCAAAAAGAGGGAAAAGAGCAACTAAGACACAAAGCTATTAGACTGCAGTGTTACACACACACACACACACACACACACACACACACACACACACATGCACACACTGCTTCCACATTCACCAGCAGCCAAACCTATAGCTTTTACACTGCAATAATACTGCAAAATACTACAACATGATTAACACCCAAATTCCACATTATAAATGGGTATGTGAATTATACTGGTTGTCAAATTTAAAAAAATTGCAATTTCTAAAAGCTGTCCCAAAAAGCCGTAAGGAAATATTAATTTTCACACAACAGCTAGGCTGTTTTTAACCTTTAATACACTGTAAATCTGACAATTAGATGGACCAATAGAAATGCTCCAAAATGTCTTGGAATAAAATCTTTTTAAACTGACTTCCACTGAATACTGTTATATACTGCTGATATATTGTAATAGAGGGTGTGCACATGACGTCACCGGTGGCGGGACAAAAGCTCAAGAAAATTCTGCCATCCAGGCACCAAAACGTAGGAGTCCATGGTCACACTCTGAAAGCGTGGGAAAAAGTGTAATTCACGCTTGAGCCACCGCTAAGGGACACAATTTACTCAACTTGTTGTTGTTGAGTGTTGTCTTGCCTAAATCACCATAGTGCACTTAGCAGCATGCTGAGCATGGAGTAGCAACAATAGAGCTGCTATTCTTCGTATAAACCTACAGGTCAGTGGAGCATCACAGTGATATTAAAGCTGTTATTTACTTATCCATACTTATCCAGTCTGCCTTTCCAAGCATTAGAAATAATGGGTGGTTCTGAAAAGCTCACTGAACTCCAGCATGGTGCTGGAATAGCATGTCACCATTGCAACAAGTCAGTGGATGAAATTCATCCCTCGTAGATATTTTACCATCAACTGTGAGTGGTATTAGTGAAAAATGGAAGGGTTTAAGAACCACAGCAGCTTGGCCATGAAATTGCAGACCATGTAAAGTTACAGAGTGGGGTTGGTGAGTGCTGAGGAGCATAGTGCAGTAAGTAGGTTACTGTTATTGCTCATTATAGAGTAGATATTACACTCAGAATCTGTCTATTACACTAAAGATTCTATTACTGCTACTATTGTTAGTAGTATTCATTATTATTATTATTATTAGTAGTAGTAGTAGTATAATGCATTATATGCATATATGTATATGTGGTGCGTTTCACCACATATTCCCAGTGGTAATTATCATATTTACTGACCACAGCAAAAACAGAAAGCATTACCGTACATAGCCTTAAGCCACATCAATACAATCCAACTGCTCAATGACAGAGTCAGACAGATAGGGGCTTAGCAACAGTAGCCATTAAAAGACCATCGTAGTGGGCGGAGCTTGCATCAGTCAGTTCTCCTTCTGTCCTTGCATGGAGCCACACCCAACATTCAGCACATCATAACGAGACTCCTTAAAACACATCGACTCATGGCCACATGAATCCACACACACACACACACACACACCAGAGGAGACCAGCAGAATGGATAATATACTCTGTATTGATTCCAGCTCTATCTGGCACTGTCATTAACTTTCCATCCATCTCTCTCTCTGTCTCTGTCTCTCTCTCTCTCTCTCTCCACATCCCCCCTTTTCTCTCTATGACATACTGGGTCTGACATTTACAGGCCGACTCCCCCCTCTCTGCCTCTTCCTCTTTCTGTCTCTCTCTTCCACTCTCATGTCTCTCTCCTTCCATGCTCATGTCTCTCTCCCTCTCTATCTCTCTCTCTCTCTTACACACACTATTAGTCTATTTTTTCTCCCTTTTTCTTTCTCCATCTCTCTCTCCTCCCTTCATTTCCCATTGTCTGTCTGTCTCTTCACAGTCGTCCCTCCTCTCTGTTGCTCTATCCCGCTTATCTGTTTCTGTCTCATTCTCTCTCTCTCTCTCTCTCTCTCTCTCTCTCTCTATCTCTCTTTCTCTCTTTCTCTCTCTCTATTATGTGATTAATTCAGAGTGAATGTGGGCAGGAGTATGTTTAGAATTTGTGATAATATAAATAATTTAAATATTGTGATTAAATATATATATATATATATATATATATATATATATATATATATGTGTGTGTGTGTGTGTGTGTGTGTGTAAAGGCAATGCAAACAGGTGCCTTTATTTCTCTCTTCCTTTTGCTGTCTCTCTCTCTCCCTCTCTCTCTGTCTCTAAGAATCAAATTGAGGATAAAGTGTCAACACACACACACACACGCAGAAAGAGAGACAGAAAAAGAGAAATGGGGTGTGGTCATGCTGTAATGAAGTCAGCAATTCCATAACAAATCCAAACTAGTACCTCCATCTGTCCTGAGACTGTGTGTGTGTGTGTGTGTGTGTGTGTGTGTGTGTGTGTGTGTGTATGTGTGTGTGTGTGCAAGAAAGAGATGAGAAAGGAGTCTCTGCCCATATTTACAGAAAAGCTAACGGATGTCCTAGATATGTAAAGGGACTGTCCACACAAACATAAACAGACACACACACACACACACACACACACACATAAAGGTCATCAGGTGCTGTGTTGATTAACTAATGAAAGAGCAGGGTATGCAAGAAAGAGACTCAGGGGGTCACATTTGACAACTTACAAGGACACAAATGTGTGTGTGTGTGTGTGTGTGTGTGATGAGCAGGCTGAGACAGCTGTGTGTGTGTGTGATTGGTGACTAATAATGCCTTTCTGCTCTCCATTGTGCACCCTTCATTCCCAGGGTCTCTGACTGGCAGGGGCATTTTTCCTCTCTCTCTCTCTCTCTCTCGCTCTCTCTCTCTCTCTCTCGCTCTCTCTCTCTCTCTCTCTCTCCTTCTTCTTCTCTCTGACTGTCTGACTGCTGTTGTTTCTTAACTGCACATCTGAGACACACCTAGTGCTTATAGTTAGCTTACTGCAGTGGCCAAACACCATCATTCTTCATTAAGAACTGTCACTCTTTATGAAACACTATTATTCCCCCACCAAACACCACCATGCACCACCATGCACCACCAAACACCACCATTCTCCATAAACCACCATCACTCTCAATTAGACACCCTTATTTCCCACCAAACACCATCATTCTCCAAAATCCTGCACCCAAATCATGATTCTCTAAACACCATCATCCATACACTAAATTTACGTGTTATAATGAAGGTCATCCAGGGTGCTCTCCTGACCCTCTGCTGCAACACAAGGCCACAGGGCAGATGATGGAGTGATTACAGATAAACTAGTGTTCGGCTGAATGATCCTTCCCGGCATCTCTAGAGAGGATTCACAGTTCTGCGTAGTTTAATAGAAGAAGGCTGAGATGTATGTGGTGCTAAAGGGTTTATCTGGTTCTGTCCCAGGTTTTCTCCAGGGTTCAGAAATTTGCCCTTGGGTGTGGCTCATGTAGCTTGCATATGAGATCAAAGGGTCAAACTAGAGGTTAAGCGCCTTGCACAGGGGTACAGAAGCCATCTGCTGGGACTGGACATATGACCTCTTGTGTCTTATCAAGGTTGCCTGACCAATAGTTAATAGACATACACGCACACACACAGTTCACCCTATTTAAACTGATCAGCCATAACATTAATACCATTAGAGCCATAGTGACATATAACACTAATTATCTTGTCTGTCCACAATAGCATCTGTCAATAGGTGGATATATTAGGCAGCATGTGAATGGTCAGATCTTCATGCAATCAATGGAGGCCACACCTTAAATGACAAACCTACAGGATCTGCCGTTAGTGTCTTGTTTCCAGATACCACAGGAGGCACCAGGGGGCCTACTCAGCATTAGACATGGTATGGCTGATGAGCGCGCATGGCACTATAGTATTTCTTAGTGCATCAGACATAGTGGGAACACAGTAATTAATCAGAAATCAGAAACAATCGAACAGCTTAAAATAAATGAAAAAAAATAGACATAAATTTTATTAATACAGAACAAGGAAAGGAAACATGGCAAACTATGAAGGCTCACTTACTCTTTACTCTTCAGATTATAGTGAGTTTGTTTTATTTGTTGTTATTTATCACAACATATTTTTTAAATACTTTATTTATATTTTTCCAATTGGCCAATTACCCAATACCTGTTCATGTGAACTCCCCCTATCACCAGCAATGCAGCAATAAATGATTATTTAACACAAAGCTTAGTTTTAGTAACAACATAAATTAAAATTATGATCTCACAAAATCAAAGTGGTAATCAAAGCACTTTCCCTCATTCATTAACACCATTAGTCATTAATAAACCACCCCGTCACACAAGGATAAACACAACAAAAAAACATGGAAATGGATTTAGGGAAGAAGTTTCCATGTACAAATGATCTTATAGGCAAGTCTTAAGGCCCGTGCACACCCTCGACTGATAGGCCCACATATTTAAAACTTCATTCTGACCAGATTGGATTGAGCCTCATGGTGAACATCTCAGCTGCAGTTCATACCCAATTCAAAATCCAGTATTTTACACCAGTGGCATCTAGTTGCCAATCCAAGAAACCGATGGAAAGACCTATGGAAGTTTGAACTCTCCATCCTGAGAGCGATGTAACGAGTACAGTGATTACTGGGGGAGTAAGGCTAATGACTGTATTAGAAAACTCTCTATTGCTGTCATTCATAATCCTGTAATTGCGATCTAATTTATTGATCGTCCCACTGAAATATTTTCTTTGTGTTTAGTTTTCCAACCCCCTCACTGTGCTCCCCCCAACCCCCCATTCCTCTCCCTCGGAGTGTGTCAGGCTCGTCCGACTGTAAAATAATTAGACAGGCCCAATGCGCTTCGCTATCTTTCTGATTGGTTGACTGCTCCTGGAAAAAAACTATTACGTTTTGAGGGGTTTTTAATTTGAAATGGGAGTGAAACTCTGCATCTATCTCAGACTGCTAGAGAAAGAGAGAGAGAGAGAGAGAGAGAGAGAGAGAGAGAGAGAGAGAGAGAGAAAGCAGGTAATAAGAGAGAGAGAGAGAGAAAGAGGGGGTAGAGAGTTCTACTCCAGGGTTGAGGCCTTTATGCTTGTTCTCATCAGCACCATAATTAGCTTCATTCTTTTCCTGATAAAAATTAATGTGCATGACGGAGGATCATGTTATTTCCTGCACTAAACTGACCCAACCCTCTTAAATTGAGGTCCGGCTGAAAAAAAAGAAAGAATTATAGGAATAGTTTAGTGGAACCTGTTGCAGACCGTGAATATTAGGACTAAGGGCTCCTTGGGCCACACAAAAAAAAACACTGTGCCATAATGCTAATTTCTGCTAGTCCTACAATGGGATTGTAGTTGTATGTTAGCACTGAGCTAATACTTTATAAATGTAGGCTGTTTTAGACATTCAGGGCTGATTTGAAGCTTGTAACAGACATTAGCATGTATTTTACCTCCTCTGTTTCAGTTTAACAGTGACTGTTTCAGTAAAGGGTTTGGCAGAGAGCTGCTGCGGCTGCCATTTCCCCGAAACTGACTGAATCCTCATTTGGCTGCCACTCACATTAACAGACAGTGATGTATTTAGAAGGCCTATAGTAACTAGAAATCAGAACATGGTTGATTGGATCCTCTCTCAGTTGCTAATTATGTTGGTGGCTAATCTGATGCCTTAGGCTTTCAGCTCTACCAGTATAGTTCTAGACAACAGTGGGACTAACCATACAGGCCCCACATAGATGCATGTTATACATACCTTTTTCCACCCATACTCTTACAAATAAAGGCACCAAAACGACCCATTGCTTGAAGCCATAGAAGAACCATACTTGCATCCCTGAAGAACCATTGCACACAAGATGTGTGAGTGTAAAGAACCTTGAACCTTTTTAAAGAGCCCATACCACTCACTTTGTGGAGCTTTAAGCAGCTTGATGTGATGCATTAATGTGAGCATTATTAAAGTTTCAAAACACTGTGAACTTCCCAGTCCATTCAGTCCATAAATGGACACAGCTGCAAAAACAGCCTGTTCCAAATTTCTACTTAAAGCCATCGAGGAAAATTCTTGGCCCTTTACAGTTTTAAGAGGCTCCACACCTTGTAGAGAAGTTGCTGAATTATGGTATCTGAATTACATGAGGAGGAACATGGCTGGAGCTCCCTTTCCTCCTCCCAATCTAACAAAGTTTTCCCAAGCCACCACCACTACCCCATCTCCTCCCTTTTACTCAGCCATATCTCTCAGTCCTCGCTCTACTTCTCCACAAGGTCTGGCCTTCTACCCCAAAGAAAAAGCCACACAACGTTCTGGTGGTTTTGGATAGTGGATAATATGGCTATAGTTGTGCTGCCACCTCTGTAAGAGGCAATAGAAATGCATCAGTCCCCCAGTGTAGTTCAGTTAGGACGCTGTGTCAGCTCTGTGGGACGAGACCTGTGCCTGTATCCATCGAGTGTCAAAAAAGTTTAAACCATTTCAAATTCTTCTGCAACAGATTCTGACGTGGAGGCACGTCCACCAATAGAAAGGAGCACGGGAAGGCACAGGCAGACGACAGATGAAAACCCAAGAATGAGGAGAGGCTAATCATGTGGGCTGCTGGGCACAGTATGTGTTTGTGTTTTGCTTTGTCAGGTTAGGTTTTTTTTTTTTTGTTCCCTGCTGAATTTCCAACTGTTGAAATTCCGCCTTGCTCCTGCACCATGTACACCATGCCTTCCAGACGGACAAGATCTGCATGCGCTCTGTCTACCGCTCCGTCTTTGCGCTGTCTGGTGTGTAGGCCCCTAAAGAACCATTTCACAATTTTGAAAAATCTGTGAAGTTTCCTTTGGAGACTGCACTGGTTCCCAATGAGTTGGCTCACTTTTTTGTAACTTACAGGAGGAAAAAACACGAACGGCAGAGTGAGAAATAATTTGATGTGTTTTAAAAGCTCTAAAAACGGGCCGGAACTGAGCAGAGAACTCACTTACGCTGAACAATAAAGGGAATAAAAGGAAGGCGTTTTGAAAACAGTCCTGGAAAATATGCGTACTCGAAGGGCATGAATTAATTACGAACTGTGTCTGCATAAAAATCTGTGATATTGTGTGTGTGTGTGTGTGTGTGAGAATGTGCGTTGAATAAAATCAGAGTTTGTGCTGATAAGGGGGCTCATTAGAGAAGGACACACTCCACCGATCCAGTTCATTAAATAAACCCCTGTGTTAAATAAGTGCAAGATGACTCATGCACACATCCACACAAAGCACTGTCTCTATTACACACATCCACACAGGCACACACACACACAAGCCTGTGTACAGAGACACTAGTCATGGTCCATCCTTTTACACTGTAAGACGCTGCTTTCCTATGACAGTATGTCAGAAGTTCTGACCCTTCTAAAAGCAGCAGGACACATCTTCGGTAGATCCAGAAGTGGACGCATTTACAAATTCGAACCTAAACACCTCTTTTGCTCCTTTAACCGTCATCATCAAAGACCTAATTCATGAGGGATGCCAGGTTTGATCCTGCATCAGCTCGAGGCTGTGGAGTTCAAGCAACAGAGCTTGAGTCATGCTGTTAATGGCAGATATAAGACCTTGCATGAAGGGAAGGTAAATGTGAAATGGCTTTCTGTTGATTCTGGTGAATTAAATTCTGCATTACTCAGATCCTCTCTTCCGTGTGTGAAGGCCAGATCAGTCTCAGCCATTCTTCAAAAAATACCACAATTCTCTAACAAACACCATACTTCTCCACTAACCACCACCATTATCTACTAAAGACTACCATTACCCAACAAACACCTCCATTCTCCAACAAATACCATCATTCTAAACCAAACATCATACATATTTATAAAACACCACCATTTTACATTAATTACCATTATTCTACATCAAATTTCATCATTCTCTACCAAACACCATACTTTTCCACCAAACACTGCCCTTTTTTACCAAAGACCACCATTCTCCAACAAATACCATACAGCTTTACACAACACTACTATTCTCCATTACCATTATTCTACATCAAATACCATCATTCTCAAACCAAACACTGTATCCTAACAGTGCACTGCATCATTGATCTCCACCAAAGACCATTGTGCTTTATGAAACACCATCAAACACCATACGTTCCCACAAAACACCACCATTCTCCAAACAATACCATCATTCTCCACCAAACACTACTATTCTACAACAAATACCATACTTTCCCACAGAACACCACCATTCTCCAACTCTCATTTTACATCAAACATCATCATTCTCAAGAACATTTTTCCATTAAATACCACCAAACACAATACATTTTTACAAAACACCACCATTCTCCATTAATCATCATTATTCTACATTAAACACTGTCATTCTACAACAAACACCACACCATCAATATCCACCAAAGACCATCATTCTCCATGAAATACCATCATTCACCACCAAACACCATAAATCTCCACAAAACATCACCATTCTCCAGTAAATACCATTATTCTCCATCAAGCACTATCATTCTCCAACCAGTCAACATTATTCTCCAATAAACACCAACATTCCTCAAAAAACACCACCATTCTCCACAAACACCGACTTTCTAATGTTGTCAGTTGGATCTACAGGATAGTATAACATTCTGGGGTCCTTTAACAATGACACTGAGCTTGTCTGTGTGTGTTTGTTGTATCTGTGTGCTGTGTGGTCTAGGCCAATAAGGCTATTGTTCTCCTACACACACACACACACACACACACACTGTGGACTCAGGTGAGGAGCTTGTAATCAGGGGAAGATGGGGTGAAAAGGTGTGTGTGAGCGTCTTATCAGCGGAGGCACACTCCTCAGATTTGTTTGTCTCTGCTAATTTGGTCGAGAAAATTCTATTCATCAGCTCTAATTCCCCCAGTGCATTATGGGAGGTGAGCTTATCCTGACGGACACCAAACATCTGCATGGTGATAACTCAACCGGGGAGAGAGAGAGAGAGAGTGGGGGGGATAAAGAAAGACAGAGAGGTTTTGATAGATCTCTCTGCTCTTGTGTGAGGTGGTAGTAGTGTGTGTGTGTGTGAGGTGGTAGTGGTGTGTGTGTGTGTGTGAGAGAGTGGGAGGAGTCTGCTAATGGATAGAAAGCCTTCTTCAGACAGATGAATTCCCACTGCTGTCAGTCACCATTGCTGTAGAGAACTGGTGAAGCTGCTAAAGTCCCAAAACCCTGAACACCTGCTGCTCTCCATCTGCTCACTGCCACCATCACACACACGCTCACCTTCACACACTCAACACTCACTCACTCTCTCTCACACACACACACACTCCCAATGTTATTCTCTACTCACACCCAGTATTCAAACTTTCATATTCAAAATTGCGTTTAACCTCTCACTCATTCTGTAACCTCATGTGCTTACTCATTCGGTAACCTCACTCATTCTGTTACATTATCCACTCATTCTGTTACATTCCTCACTCATTCTGTTACCTCACTCATTCTATTACATTCTTCACTCATTCTGTTACCTCACTCATTCTGTTACATTCTTCACTCATTCTGTTACATTCCTTACTCATTCTGTTACCTCACTCATTCTATTACATTCCTCACTCATTCTGTTACCTCACTCATTCTGTTACATTCTTCACTCATTCTGTTACATTCCTCACTCATTCTGTTACCTCACTCATTCTATTACATTCCTCACTCATTCTGTTACCTCACTCATTCTGTTACATTCTTCAGTCATTCTTTAACTCCCCTCACTCATTCTGTTACTTCACTCATTCTGTTACATTCCTCACTCCTTCTGTTACATTCCTCACTCATTCTGTTACCTCACTCATTCTGTTACATTATCCACTCATTCTGTTACATTCTTTACTCATTCTGTTACCTCACTCATTCTATTACATTCCTCACTCATTCTGTTACATTCCTCACTCATTCTGTTACATTCTTCACTCATTCTGTTACATTCCTCACTCATTCTGTTACCTCACTCATTCTATTACATTCCTCACTCATTCTGTTACCTCACTCATTCTGTTACATTCTTCACTCATTCTGTTACATTCCTCACTCATTCTGTTACCTCACTCATTCTATTACATTCCTCACTCATTCTTTAACTCCCCTCACTCATTCTGTTACTTCACTCATTCTGTTACATTCCTCACCCATTCTGTTACATTCCTCACTCATTCTGTAACCTCACTCATTCTGACACTCCCTTACTCATTCTGATCCTCTACCCTTTCACTCATTCTGTAAACTCATTCATTTATGCACTCTGTAGCCTCACTCACTCACTTACTCATCTGTAGTATAGTGATGTATTCACTCAGAATGAAATGTGTGGTGAGTAAAAACTCCTAACGGAAATCATACTTAAAAAAAACCCCAAAACACTACTGGAGTGCAGTATCTAAGCAACGCTGTAATTTTCCACCATTGTTTTTTCTCCCAGACGATTAGCCGCACAATGTCCTTAATGAGCTGCTAATCTGCGAAGCGTGGAGAGGAAGTCATCTTTTCCCTGTTTGGAGCGACACCCCACTTCCTCGAAGGAGGAGACCTTCATCCGCCTGATTCAATCAGCCTGCTGGTTTGATATGGTTTGATACTGTTGTCATGGCAATGACAATCTCTGGGGGTGCCAAGGCCCCTCCAAAGAAAAACGGAAGACGGCCGATCAGCGGAGAGACACAGGACAGACGGAGAGACATCTCAGGCATGCTCGCATGCTCGTTCGCTCTGGGGGAAATAAATAAAGACTCTGTTTACAAAGAAGCTTCTTCAGAACGTGTGAGCGGGAAATCGGCCTCATAATTAGAGCTTTTTCAGTTCTGCTGTGAATCAGTGCAATTTTCGCTCAGCATCAAACCACATCCAGCACACCTGCTGCAGGTGATCAGCACCGTCAGCAGGCCTTGATTACCTGGGCCAGGTGTTGATCAGCGCTGGGACTGAAGAGTTAATGTCTGATTAACCCAAGATATAATCTGAATATACAGAGAGAGAGAGAGAGAGAAACAAAGTTGTAAACAATGTTGTTCACAGAATCTGTAAAACCATGAAACCTCTCAAAAGGACACTCTACTGTCCACTCTTCCCACCCTCCCCACCGAGGCCTCTGCCTGAGCCATGTCAGCCAAAGCTGCATCAGTGTGGTTGGGTTCAGGCCGAGTCTTTGCCACTCTGCCCGAGCAGCTGCACCCTCTAAATGCCCTTCCATGCCACATTTACTCCCACCTACCCCCACTCCATGCACATTCCCACTCTAAAGTCCCTAAACTCAATACGCTGTGTGGACAAAAGTATTGGGACACCTGCGCATCTACCCAAATCAAGGGTATAACTGTTGGAGTAACTGTCTCTACTGTCCAGGGAAGTCTCTCTAATAGAATTTGGAGAGCACTGCTGTGAGGATTTGACTGTTCAACCCAAACTCATCCCAAACGTATTAAAGGGAAAGGCCATCATTCCAGTGAACACAGTTCCACTGCTCCACTGCAAAGAAGAGGGGGCAGAGGGTAAAACAGACAGAGAGACAAAGAGAGACTGATAGAGGGAGACAGAGAGCGAGGAAGAAATAGAGAGAGGGACAGAGAGAGAGAGACACAGTGGTAGAGGAAGAGACAGAGACAGAGATAAAAAGAGGGAAGGAGATAGAGACAGAAAGAGAGATATGTAAAGAGAGTCAGACAGAGAGAGAGAGAGACATATAAAGAGAGTTAGACAGAGAGAGAAAGACAGAGAGAGATAGAGAGAGATAGAGAGAGATAGAGAGAGGGGGGGGGGGTCTGAAGTTATTAGCACGCTCGCTCTGCTGCAGCACCAGAAGGTTGGATTTTGTGGAACAGCTTGTTGAGTTGGGGGAGTGTTGTAGAAGCCCCCGTGTCTCTGTAAAGCTTCGTCTGCTCACCAACATGATAAATGATGAACAACTGTTTCCCACTTTTTGCCCAAAAAATTAGACCAATCTCTGGCTTACAGAAGTGTCAGAACTGTCATCTCTGCTGTGTTGACTTCCAGTACACTTCCAGTACACCTCCAGTACACTTCCAGCTTCTAGTACTCTTCTAGTACACTTCCAGGTCCCAGTACACTTCCAGTACACCTCCAGTACACTTCCAGCTTCTAGTACTCTTCTAGTACACTTCCAGCTCCCAGTACACTTCCAGTACTCTTCTAGTACACTTCCAGCTTCCAGTACACTTCCAGTACTCTTCTAGTACACTTCCAGCTTCCAGTACACCTCCAGTACACTTCCAGCTTCTAGTACTCTTCTAGTACACTTCCAGCTCCCAGTACACTTCCAGTACACTTCCAGTACACTTTCAGCTCCCAGTACACTTCCAGTACACTTCCAGTACACTTTCAGCTTCCAGTATACTTCCAGTATACCTCCAGTACACTTCCAGTCCACTTTGGAGCATAAGGATGTTTTCACACCCACCTTGTTTGGTCTGGACTTTCAGACTTGAAATAGTGGGTTTGAAAGGTGCCAGTCTGAACCAAGGGACCAGAATTTGGTCCGACCAAAAGAGGTGGTCTCAATCCAGCTCAACTGAACCATGTTCTGGTTAGTTTGCCATGTGAAAACACTTTATTTTAATGGTTCAGATCAATTACAAAGTTGAGAGAGCCCATCAGACAATAGAAGAAGCAAAAGAACCGGTGTAGGGCCGAAATCTGACCCCACTTCATATTTCACATCACGCAGCAGTATGGGCGTAACAGATAGCGCTCCTGTTTCCTGTATCTACTGTAACTGTAGATTTAACCCCTAATTATAAGCAGAAATACGCACATGCACTCAGAGGGTGTTGGATTGTGGCAGGGAGGCAGAATTTGTCACAACACCTGGAAAGGCTACTCACAGAATTGACAACATGCCCTTGTCCCACACACACACACTTCTACAAACCAATCATGTATAGGGAATACAGCCCACGTATTACCTGGCTCAGCTGGACTGGCCCTGCCCCCACACCGACCTACAGCTCACAACTGACAACAATTATCGCCCAACACCCACACGGATGACCAACACGACTCCTCTACCTCACACACCATGATAACTGAGTACATAATTAATTAATTAACTCCGTAATTAATTAAGCAGCTAGCTAATTACACTTGCTAACCCAATAAGGGACCTTAACTGAAAGTTGGAGCTTCTTAAACAGCTTAAATTGAGTTCATTAGAGTTCTATAATCTATTTTCATGCCTCAGTTCACAGCTAATTAATAAAATGTGAAACTTCAGTGTCACTGCTAGGGAGGACAAAATAAGGGAAAGTAGCAGGTTTTCCAGGACAGCAAGGGCTGATGGGTAAATTACTAATATGTACATATACTGTATATAGGCTACTTTTACACAGAAGGAAGAACTCTCTTAACTTTTAACGGAAGACAATGTAAACATTTTTTATTCCAAATGAAAGAGAATTAATTTTGGTCCACTCATCATGGCATGATGCACAGAACATCTGCCACATGCACAATTATGTTGAAAACCTGTATGGTGCAAAGAGTTTAGGGCGTTCTCACATCTGCACTTTTTAGTCTAGTTAAATTGGACTTATTTTCACCCTTGGTGTGATTCGTTTGGGCAGGTGTAAATACAGTAATCTTACTCGAATATGGACCTAAACAGCTCACCTTCTTTTTTCAAAATTACATTAGAATAGAATACATTTCAACATATTGTACAATACACTAATATTACAGTGCAGTAAAAAGCAAAATATTACCCTTATTGCAGAGGTGTTTTTAAATGTGCTTAGGTGCCTACAACCTCTAAACAGCACTGTGTACCATATATCTCCATATCTCCATTTATGTCTGTTTTACACTGACTTCCATTTAAAGTTAAGAGCTCCTTGCTTTCTCCAATGAAGTCACAATTTTGTAGATACATGTTTTTCATTGGACAGTGACGATAGATTTAGCAGTAGTTCCTTTAAATAAGTTGCGAGGTGGGGCCTCTATGGGTCGTATGAGTGAGCCTTAGGTGCCCATGACCCTGTCACTGGATCATCAGTTGTCCTTTATTGGACCACTTTTGGTAGGTACTGACCACTGCATACTAGAAAAATCCCACAAGAACTGCCTGATGTTTTGTAGATTATCTGACCCAGTCGTCTAGCCATCACAGTTTGGTCTTTGTCAAAGTGTCTCAAATTCTTACATGAACATCACCCTCAAAAACTGACTGTTTACTTACTGCCTAATATACCCACCCTTTTGCCAGATTCCACTGTAGATGATAATATATTATATATATATATATATATATATATATATATATATATATATATATATATATATATATATACAGTGAGTCCAAGAAGTATTTGATCCCTTGCTGATTTTCTTCGTTGGCCCACTAATAAAGACATGATCATTCTATACTTTTAATGGTAGATGTATTCTTACATGGAGAGACAGAATATTAAAAAGAAAATCCAGAAAATAAATCTAAGGAATATATATTAATTGATTTGTATTTCATGGAGTGAAATAAGTATTTGATCCCTTAGTATTCATTAGCAGTTCTGGCTTTTACAGACCAGTTAGACACTCCCAATCAACTTGTTACCTGACCTGAAGCCACCTGTTCTCACTAATCACTTGTGTGAAAAACACCTGTCCACAGAATCAGACAGATCACACAGATTTCAAGTCTCCAACATGGGTAAAACCAAAGAGCTGTCACAGGACCTCAGAGTCAGAATTGTTGACCTTCACAAAGCTGGAATGGGCTACAAAAAGATTAGTAAGGTGTTGGATGTGAAAGTAACAACTATTGGTGCAATTATCAGAAAGTTTAAAGAGTATAACATGACAATCAACAGACCTCGGCCCGGTGCTCCAAAGAAGATTTCGCCTCGTGGGGTGGCAATGATGCTGAGAACAGTCAGAAATCGTCCTGCAACCACTCGGCAGGAGTTAGCAAATGACCTGAAGGCAGCTGGGACCACAGTTTGCAAGGAAACAATTGGCAACACTTTGCGCAACAATGGATTCACATCCTGCAGTGCCCGAAAGGTACCCCTGCTGAAGAGAGCACATGTGGAGGCGCGCCTCAAGTATGCCAATGATCATTTGAAAGATGAACCAAGTTATTGGGAGAAGGTTTTGTGGTCAGACGAGACCAAAATTGAACTTTTTGGCCTCAACTCCACCCGCCATGTGTGGAGGAAGAAAAATGCTGCCTATGACCCCAAGAACACTGTGCCCACCGTCAAGCATGGAGGTGGAAGCATAATGTTTTGGGGGTGTTTCTCTGCCAAGGGTACAGGGCTACTTCACCGCATCACTGGGAAGATGGATGGAGCCATGTACCGCACAATCCTGAGGGACAACCTCCTCCCCTCTGCCAGGGATCTGAAAATGGGCCGTGGTTGGGTCTTCCAACATGATAACGACCCTAAACATACAGCAAAGGCAACAAAGGATTGGCTCAAGAAAAATCACATTAAGGTCATGGAGTGGCCCAGCCAGTCGCCAGACCTCAATCCGATCGAAAATCTATGGAGGGAGCTGAAGGTCAGAGTTGCCAAGCGACAGCCCACCAACCTTCATGATTTAGAGAGGATCTGCAAAGAAGAGTGGGCCAAAATTCCCCCTGGTGTGTGTGCTAAACTTGTGGTTAACTACAACAAACGTCTCACCGCTGTGCTTGCAAACAAAGGCTTTGCCACTAAGTATTGAGTGTGTTTGGCAAGAGGGATCAAATACTTATTTTCCTCATTGAAATACAAATTAATTAAAATATATTCTTTAAAATTATATTCTGGATTTTTGTCTTGATATTCTGTCTCTCCATGTTAGAATATATCTACCATTAAAAGTGCAGAAGGATAGTGTCTTTATTAGTGGGCAAACAAAGAAAATCAGCAAGGGATCAAATACTTCTTGGACTCACTGTATATATATATATGATAATAATATGATATAATCAATGTTCTTTACCTGTAAGTGGTACTAATGTTATTAAAGGATTATGCTTTTAGGAGAGATCAGCTGTTTTGTCTAATTATTAGCTATTAATAATGGGGCTCATTTCTAAGAATTTTCTTAAAGTTGATCTTAAAAAGTACAGGCAGATTTAGGCAGGTTCAGGACAACAAGGACTTGTGCATAAATATGACTAGCATGCACATATACTGTATATAGGCTTCTTTACACACTTTTAATGAAAGTCAATGTGAATATTTTCTATTGGGGGTATTATTTGCTACTATTGATGGGCCACAATTGTCTTGAAGTTGTACTTGAGAAACTAAAGGAAAGTAAAAAAAAGTAAAGTAAAACAAAAGTAGCCTAACAAAAGTCCTAACCAAACCAGCATTAGATTCACTATGTGATTTTGAACCACAGAATTGTGGCTCTGCTCTTAGACTGATAAATCCTAATGTCTTTGGAAACAGAACAACCCCCAAATAAGAAGACCTTGCTGAACGGCAGAATCTTTGTGGAAACACAAGCATTTTAAAGTGAGTTCAGGCCGGCTGGTGAATAAGGCCCGTTTCATGATCGTGACGAACCACCACATTTCACACTTAGCGATTCCTGACACACTTCCCCCTGGCTGTTGAACAGTGTACAACACCGGCACACACCTGTGTTAATTCATAATTTAGCCACTCTCACTCTATCTCTCCTATCAACGGCTACCCCTCTCTCTCTCCCGCTCCCTCTGTGTCTCTCTCTCATTAATTGTGCAGCATTTTGGAGGCTGACAGGCCCCTTTTTGTCTTCATTACACGGCGAGAATCCAATACAGCCTGTAAAATGGATCCATTTATGTTTTCACTTTGCGGAGTGTGTGCTGGGTTATAGCTGGGGTCAGGGCTGCTGCAGGCCTATGATTAAAGAGCCCGTCAGCAAGGTGTGCACACAGTCTTACAACAGGCCCACACACACACACACTATCCACCCTAAACAGAACCACACAAATACACTTAGGCTTGAACACTGTGTGGCCACAAAAGTAGAAACACCTACCTTATAGGTTGTTAGAAACTGTAGCCCTGTCTGTTAGTGGATGGTTTGTCAGACCCCCTCTACCTGCATTCATCACTGAGAAAGGGGGCACCACAGGACCACTGCTAGCCAGATATTTTGATCTCTTTATATTTCCAGATCTACTCATCCCAAAACCACATCGGCAAGTGTACTGAACACATCAGCTCGGTTTGAGATGAGTGTGTGATGATTTCAGCATGCAGTTAGCAACATGCTAATTGCCGTACATAAGCTTTCATTACTTGTTAGCTACATTAGCTTCCTAGCTTCAGTGTAAAACTAAAGAAGCAAACTTCAGACAACAAAAACCATGGTTGATGTTGGTGGTAGCTTGTGTGTGTGTGTGTGTGTGTGTGTGTGTGTTCATATAGTGCTTCTCAGGCTTTTAGAGAGTGTTCAGTTTGAACAATGAATTGTCTGGCTCCTCAGTGAGAGTGAATGTGTGTGTGTGTGTGTGTGTGTGCGTGTGTGTGTCATATTAAGATGTGATGTCAGTGAGTTTTGCACTGCTTGTGTTTTCACACCTCTCAGATCCTGTCAGACCCCCAAAGGAGGACACGCTTCAACAAAGCTTTCTGTCTCTGCCCGACCCCTCTCTTACTCCCTCTCTCTGCATTTTACTAACTCTCTTTACCCCTCTGTCGCTCCCCACCCCTCTCTATCCCTCTTTCTCTTGCTCTCTCTTCACTCCTCTCAATCTACCACTCTCTCTCTCTCTTTGCCCCCTCTCTGACCTACAAACTCCCAAATGCTTCTGGATCAGCATCCTGCATGGGGTGATTTCATTCAGTGGATCATTTTAGCTGGTTAATATTGCATGTAAAGAGAGAAAGAGAGAGAGAGAGAGGGAGAGAGAGCACGGCAGAGAGATAGATACAGAAGCTGGTGAGTTATCATGATATAAGGAACAGGTATTAATGCATATTTCAGAATAACGTTTCTAATCCAGAACAGTTTAAGGGAAATTTCACTCATTTAAAAAATTGTTAATTTCATTCTTTTTTTAAAGTTTAATTCTCTACATAATTGCAGGGATTGGGATGAACACAGTCATAGTGGGTCTGGTGTGTGTGTGTATATATGTAGTACATGTTTACACTTGTTACACTTGTATTAAATGTGGACGAGATCCGTCTCTGAGCGTCTCGGAGATGTTTACACCTGGCTCTTCATCCGATCGGCAGAAACACATGTTAATGCTAGGTGTAAACAGGCCCTGGAGGCAGTCTATTCGTAACCATTGGCTGTACAAACTGTGAGGGAGCTTTTAGAGGCATTAATGTCTTCAGAGGTCTGCTTCCATTCACCCCCACTGTAAACAATTCTGACTGGGTTAGTTTCTCTAGAACAGAGAGTTTTACACCAAACTTGGTCTGTATGACTTTGTTTACATCTTAACTGTTTAACTTTGCAGTGAATCTGCGGTGGTCGCTCATTCCGAGCCCTGCTAAAACTATCCCAACAGTGTGAATTTTTACAATGTGGATATTTTGAGGTCTGCACTGTCAAAACGCCACCGAAAACTCTCTGCTGCTAACGCTCAGCCTCCGAAAGTTTGACTTCTGTCGGAATTCTGAAACTTTACCTTCTTTACTTCCAGGGTTTCTCTCACCAAAACGACGAGAATGCCTCTCCACATCAGCATAAAAAAGAGACGCAGTAGAAATGTGTAAATGTACTGTGTGTGTGTGTGTGTGCCTGTGCCTTTTGGGAAGGTCGAGCAGAAGCTTTTCAGCTGTTAGTGAATAAAGCCGCTCTCCCCGGTGAGCTTTAAGGTGAGAGTTAAGAACAGCAGTATGTGGGTGTGAATATAAACACGCAGGCTTTTTTCTGTTTGTGGGTGTTTGGGAATATAAAATCAGTCGAGCCAAATGTCGAACATTTCCCACAACGCTGCGGATTCCAAGGAAAGTGCATCGCCTGAAAATTGATTTTCCGGCTGCCGGGGAGCATCCAGGTGTTTGTAGACGCTGGCTGGAGGCTGAAAGTGTCTCAGTGGATGGTGTGTGTATCACAGAGAGATTCTGTGCATGGTGTGCTCTTTCTCCTGAAGTCTGAAGCAGAGCAGGGGAGTACAGGACCTGAGGGAAACCACCATGGCCCTGAGGGATTGACCTGTGACCCCTCACAGCTTTACCATACTATAACACTGCTTCTAGTCTGACTCGTAGCCAAAAATAGCACTTCCTCTTAAACTAATTTGCTCCTTCCAGTAACATTCCCCCTGCTGGCTTTAATACAAGATCATTGTTTAATACTGTCTGATTATGATCTGATCTGAATGTCTTATTGTTGAGCATTGGCTGATACCAATTCTCAGTACTGGCTAATTATAATTCATTTGGAGTGCCTTAAATGTTTCCTACTGATCAAAGGACCTTAATGTTGAATATATGCTGGTTTTGATCCAATCAGAGTACCTTAATGTTGAGTATTGTCTGATTCTGATACAATCTTAATATTTTAATGTTAAGTATTGTCTGATTAGGATCTGAGTACCATAACATTACCATAAGCACTTGATTCTGACCCACTTTGGGTACCTTAATGTTGGCTGATTCTGATATGATCTAGATACCGTAATGTTAAGTGTTGTCTGATTATCATTCGATCTGAGTACCATAACGTTGAGTATTGGCTGATTTGATCTGAGTACTTTAATGTTGCGTACTTGCTGATTCTGATCCGATCTGAGTACCTGAAAATGACATATTTGCTATTTCTGATTTAATCTAAGTAGCGTAATGCTGTTTACCACCTGATTACAAACCTATCCAAATACCTTATTGTTGCATATCAGATTATTCCAATCTTAATGTCGAGTGCTATGATCTGATTACCTTAATGTTGTGTACAGGATAATTCGGATCCTATCCAAGCACTTTAAATGTGTGTTCATTCACTATTGCTTCATTCCTATGCTATCTGACTACCTGTTGAGAATCTGAAGATTCCGATGCAGTCCAAACTGGACAATTCCGATGGATTTTTCTTTATTTCTCAGCAGTGCCTGATTTCTTTCCTATCTGAGTATTGGACCATTCTGTTTTGATCTGAGTAATTTAATGTTGAGTACAAAACTATTCCAAATCCATCTTTGTAGCTTAATTTTGAAACTGATCCGATCTAAATACCATCATTTTGAGTACTGGCCTATTGTGACACACAGAGCATTTTGCTTTCTTGTGCTCTCTCTCGCTCGCTCTCTCTCTCTCGCTCTCTCAGGATGGAGTGATGTTAAAGGGTGCCCTGCATGGCTCTGATCAGCTCTCCTGGTGGTGCTGTAGTGAGAGAGCCGGCTGCT